>NW_025407954.1:0-279067 GCF_008403515.1 Naegleria fowleri
AAACCTAAACCCAAACCCAAACCCAAACCCAAAACCCAACCCAAACCCAAACCCAAACCCAAACCCAAACCCAAACCCAAACCCAAACCCAAACCCAAACCCAAACCCAAACCCAAACCCAAACCCAAACCCAAACCCAAACCCAAACCCAAACCCAAACCCAAACCCAAACCCAAAACCCAAACCCAAACCCAAACCCAAACCCAAACCCAAACCCAAACCCAAACCCAAACCCAAACCCAAACCCAAACCCAAACCCAAACCCAAACCCAAACCCAAACCCAAACCCAAACCCAAACCCCAAACCCAAAACCCAAACCCAAACCCAAACCCAAACCCAAACCCAAACCCAAACCCAAACCCAAACCCAAACCCAAACCCAAACCCAAACCCAAACCCAAACCCAAACCCAAACCCAAACCCAAACCCAAACCCAAACCCAAACCCAAACCCAAACCCAAACCCAAACCCAAACCCAAACCCAAACCCAAACCCAAACCCAAACCCAAACCCAAACCCAAACCCAAACCCAAACCCAAACCCAAACCCAAACCCAAAACCCAAACCCAAACCCAAACCCAAACCCAAACCCAAACCCAAACCCAAACCCAAACCCAAACCCAAACCCAAACCCAAACCCAAACCCAAACCCAAACCCAAACCCAAACCCAAACCCAAACCCAAACCCAAACCCAAACCCAAACCCAAACCCAAACCCAAACCCAAACCCAAACCCAAACCCAAACCCAAACCCAAACCCAAACCCAAACCCAAACCCAAACCCAAACCCAAACCCAAACCCAAACCCAAACCCAAACCCAAACCCAAACCCAAACCCAAACCCAAACCCAAACCCAAACCCAAACCCAAACCCAAACCCAAACCCAAACCCAAACCCAAACCCAAACCCAAACCCAAACCCAAACCCAAACCCAAACCCAAACCCAAACCCAAACCCAAACCCAAACCCAAACCCAAACCCAAACCCAAACCCAAACCCAAACCCAAACCCAAACCCAAACCCAAACCCAAACCCAAACCCAAACCCAAACCCAAACCCAAACCCAAACCCAAACCCAAACCCAAACCCAAACCCAAACCCAAACCCAAACCCAAACCCAAACCCAAACCCAAACCCAAACCCAAACCCAAACCCAAACCCAAACCCAAACCCAAACCCAAACCCAAACCCAAACCCAAACCCAAACCCAAACCCAAACCCAAACCCAAACCCAAACCCAAACCCAAACCCAAACCCAAACCCAAACCCAAACCCAAACCCAAACCCAAACCCAAACCCAAACCCAAACCCAAACCCAAACCCAAACCCAAACCCAAACCCAAACCCAAACCCAAACCCAAACCCAAACCCAAACCCAAACCCAAACCCAAACCCAAACCCAAACCCAAACCCAAACCCAAACCCAAACCCAAACCCAAACCCAAACCCAAACCCAAACCCAAACCCAAACCCAAACCCAAACCCAAACCCAAACCCAAACCCAAACCCAAACCCAAACCCAAACCCAAACCCAAACCCAAACCCAAACCCAAACCCAAACCCAAACCCAAACCCAAACCCAAACCCAAACCCAAACCCAAACCCAAACCCAAACCCAAACCCAAACCCAAACCCAAACCCAAACCCAAACCCAAACCCAAACCCAAACCCAAACCCAAACCCAAACCCAAACCCAAACCCAAACCCAAACCCAAACCCAAACCCAAACCCAAACCCAAACCCAAACCCAAACCCAAACCCAAACCCAAACCCAAACCCAAACCCAAACCCAAACCCAAACCCAAACCCAAACCCAAACCCAAACCCAAACCCAAACCCAAACCCAAACCCAAACCCAAACCCAAACCCAAACCCAAACCCAAACCCAAACCCAAACCCAAACCCAAACCCAAACCCAAACCCAAACCCAAACCCAAACCCAAACCCAAACCCAAACCCAAACCCAAACCCAAACCCAAACCCAAACCCAAACCCAAACCCAAACCCAAACCCAAACCCAAACCCAAACCCAAACCCAAACCCAAACCCAAACCCAAACCCAAACCCAAAATAAACATGTTTATTTGTGATTTTGAATCTTTAGGATCGATTAAATGAGCCAAAACTTTCTGGAACCTTGTAACGAGAAAGAATCACAAAACTCATACTGAATGAAGTTCAGCTCACCTTCATTATTGGTTGTCTGTAGTTTTTGAAATCGCTTCAGGTCCAAAATTGATTAAGTTTTTTCAGATAATGGGTTTCCAAATGGATATTGTTCAACACAAAATCAGAATCTGTGCTATTTTTCGAAGAGGCTTTTGAACAATATAGTTAAAAGAGAATAAATTTTTCATCATTAATATTCAACTCTTCCTGTTTTCTTTGTTTGAATTGCCTCAAGCCTAATTTTTGCCGAGATAGTGTGTAATGTCTTGAATACGGAACAAGATCAGGAATATATTAAACAGTATGTTCCTGAGAGGTGAAATCAACCTTAATATCTTGCATCTCTATCTGTGATGAATGTTGTTCATGCTGTTCCGTGTTATTTTTTTCTTGATTCATTCCATCCTTATTATCCAAAGACAGTGTCGTATTCTCAAACCTCCTACCAACCAATTCATCATTGTAGATATAAAAAACCCTAACTTTTTCTTTGATACCTTTTAATGCACAATGTCCCATATTTTGTGCCATGTATTTCGAACCTTGGATTGCTTCTGGAACGCAATTAGAGGTATTGTTTTGAATTGAAGTCAATACTTGTCCAGTTTCTTCACCATTCAAAACGTTCTTAAACAAATATAAGGTTTCATTGAACAATGAATCGGAGATTAATGTCATACCACCTAGTAATGTGAAAAAAGTTAAAGTCCAAAAAAGGCTAAGTTCAAACTGATCCTTTTCAAAACGTACCTTTTGCAATACTCTCTATTCTCGATGTTAAATTGATGGCTGTTCCAAAGTAATCAATTCGTTTGTGATTTTTTTCGGAGACGACAAGGTAATCTTTGTCACTGCAATGCATTCCTATCCTCACCCTCAATCCAGAGAAGTACATTTTCCTCGTCTTTTCATCAAATTCAGGTCTACAGTCCCAAAGTTTCAGAATTTCCAAAGGCCATTTTGCATCCAGTAACTGAGTTTGAACACTGAGAGCCCAATGTATGGCATTATCTGCTCTTTTAAACGCAACGAAAAAGGAATCTCCTTGCTTTTTGATGGTATTACCATTTGTTTGCAAAATCTAATACCGCTCAATAAAAATAAATACTTACAGTTTTAACTTCGTAACCTTTAAACTTCTTAATATTTTCGCGAATAATCTTGTTATGTATAGATAGAGCAGCTTTCATTGCTTTTTCATTGATTTGCCATAATGTCGTTGAATTTTGAATGTCCGTAAAGGCAAATACAATTTTCCCCGATCTTGGTACAGTCTTTAGATATTTCATGTGTTTCAAATATTTCACTATAATAAATGGAAGTAAAAGTAAAATGAAAACAAACACCAATGACAGAGACAGAGCTATATAAGGGTAATATTTTTTCCAGTCTACATTATTGCTTTCGTCCTTCATAATTCCACAGGTTTCAATGTGTAAATTGTAATTTGATACTTTTGTAGTGCTCATTTTGTCGGATAATTGTCCCACATACATGTCATGCATGCCTTGATTGCATTTAACACAAGAGACAACGGAAGTTTTACAATCCAGAAACGGCCCAATCCTTAGATCTCCTAAATCAAAAGATGACAATGAATACACCTGTTGTACAAATTCTTGCAGATTGTATGTCATTTTTCCAAACAAGGACTCATAAACCTTATCCATAAACGATGCAATAATAAATCCATTAAGAGCTCCATTATGTCCATAATTATCGTTGGCATAATATTTTCTGAATATATTGCTAAATTGATAAACGATGTATGAGTTTGGTATTGAGGTAGCATTACCAAAATAATATGGCTCAGTTATCAATACTGTGAACAAGTTAATACTACTGATTTCGTTTGAGAGTATAGACTGAAAGAAATCTTCATCATTGTACACCTGAGAAGTGACTCCAATAAGTAATTGCGGGTTGTTTTTAAGCTTCCAAATAAACCTCGAAAGAAATTTCACAACAACATCAACATCGGCAAGTAAGATCAAAGCTGATTGGTAATCTTCAGATACAATGCTAATAGATTCGATTGGCTTCATGGTGATCAAGTAAGTTTTACCTTCTGCTATTGAAATTATTGTAGAGTGAAGAGTCGGATTTGACCATTCATATTCATCTTCTTGATATAGAATTAGAATGTGTTGTTTTTGAAAATTAGTGTGGAAGAAGTTGGTTAACACAAATATCTCATCGAGTATCGAAGGAAATAAATTAATAATGTTACGTGAAAAATCTCTAAAAATTATGCTTCCAGAGAGTGGAGCAATAGTTGGAACTTGTGTAGAATCCACAATTTTCTTGAACTCAATCGCATTTAATCCATTGACATCCGGAACAATAAAGGCAGATACTTTTTGTTTTTCAATCAACTCATCCAATAGAAACGTTAAATTTGTTTGGTCGTTATAAAATTGAGTTAATAATAGAAAGCGATAGTGTTGATATTTCTGATTCTCATTGAGTAAATTAAATAGAGACAAAATGCCTTTAGAGACGCTATCGGTCTGCCCATACTCAACTAATAACGTCTCTGTGGGGTTGTTCTTTGATCGTCTTAATTGAATGAATTGAAGAGGTCTTTTGTACAAAATAGAATAGGGTTTTTCAACTATTTCTTGGAGGCCACACTGATTTGGAGGAAAATTAACAATATAATTTTGATATTTCATCCCTCTATGCATTGTATAGATATATCTTTGTCTTATTCCAATGTTGCATTTAAGGTTAGAGGTTTGTAAAAAAAGTCCTAGTTGTTGGTCACTAAATACAATTTGATTTGTCGAGTAAATGTATTGGAGAAAATTTAAGGATGGCTCATAATTTAAGGCATCAATAATTGTCGATATAAATTTTCCAACATAAAAGCCCTCAAGAGCGTCATCAGATTCTAAGTAATGGCTCAATGAAAAATTTCCTAAATTATTCAATGAGGTTCTGAATAATGATACTATCCTCGAGGACGAGTTAGTTGATGGGAAAGGAGTACTGTAAATTACTCTATGTTGAAATTGGTTGTTAGATATCACATCCTTGGCTTCTTCTAATACAATAAATAGTCCTTCGTCTCTAAATGAGGCACTTCTGTCAAGTATTTGCACCGTATTTGTAATTCTATCTACAGGGCAAGCAATAAATAACACTTGGGGATTAATTATCCGACTAAATTGAATGTCATCCCCACATTGATGAACACTTTCCAAAGACAATCCAACGTTCTTCAGAAAAAAATCCAAATATTCATAAACATGATTGTATGAAGATGAATAAAC
Organism: Naegleria fowleri; assembly: GCF_008403515.1. Classification (NCBI taxonomy): domain Eukaryota; phylum Heterolobosea; class Eutetramitea; order Acrasida; family Naegleriidae; genus Naegleria; species Naegleria fowleri. Next base: position 5,446 of record NW_025407954.1, read on the forward strand.
GAACGAGAAACGAGTAAACCCTTGCATGTACGCATAATCTAGCAAGCTACCAATTTCTTCAATATAGCTGTTTCTGATGTTGATAATAGAATCAATAAAGTTAGATGCACTACTGCCCATAATCTTAAAGTCAGTAGTGACTGGTCCAATGAGCGGTACTGTGGGAATGATGTTCTTAAAAAATTGAGTTAATTTGTTCAACTTTTCGTCGTTGCGACCGATGACATCCGAAAGACCAGTAAATCCGACCAATGCAAATACTTTGTAATTTTCGACTAAATCTAACGTTTTTTCAATAAGAGAGTTCAGATCAGAATATTTAAAGGTAAGCAGTTGCAAGGGATAATTAATACCATTTCTGAGTCCTGTTGAAAATAACTCATTACTAGAGGCTCTTCCTGAATATTCGAGTTGACCAAGTAAAATAGGTTGTTCAATGCTTTTTGAATCTGTTAAACAATCTTTCCAAGAAAAGGTGCTCTCTTCTATCCATGTTTTTGTTTGAGAATCAAATTTTGTCCTCCATATCTTTCTAGATCCTTGATTGCAGTTGCATGTTTCGTTTGAAGGGTTCAATGACAAACCCTCATCTTGTGGTTGACATGATTCATAAGGACCCAGCTTTAAATTATCGAATACCACCTCTTTCGAATAGTACAGTGTTTGGATGAAATTACTTCTTGTCAAGTTTCCAATAATTCGTTGTAGAATGGAATATGTAAATTTTCCGTTCAAATATCCCTCTATGTGAGCATGACTCAGTTGTGTTTCATTCATTCCCATCTCTCTAAAAGATTTTTGAAATGATCTCACAATACTGTAATTAAGGTTGTGTGGAACTATTTGAGTAAAAATGACCCTAGATGCCAGAACAGGTTCTAATTGATTGACAATCAAATCGCTGGCAACAGAAGAAGCAGCAATGATAACATCACTTCTGAATAGGGATGAATTGTAAACCATTCTGATAAATTTGGTTGCTGGGCTATATAGCGACGCAACAACAACGGCATCTGGTTTACATTTCGAAATTTCAATAAATGCATTCTCAACATCATCCGTATTGCGTTCATACGAGCCAGAAGAGCATAGTTCCAAATCGAGAAAGGCCAGTGCACGTTGCACACCTTCAAGACAGGACAAACCAAAATGATCGTTTTGATAGAAAACAGATATTTTACGAGCAATCTTGATGTTGATCAGATAGTCCACAAGAGCACTCATCTCGTCATAATAGGCTGGTCGTAAATTCACAATGTAAGGAAAGAAGGGTTTTCTCAAAAACATGGCTCCCGAGTACGTGCCAATTAAGGGAATGCGATTATTTTGAAGAGAAGGAAGGACGGATAAAGAATTAGAGGAACCAAATATACCTATGAGGATCATCATCAAAATAATTCATCACAAATAGTAGCAGTTTTGAAAGTCGAAATTGAAGTGATTGATAATTTTAAGAACAGTATAGAACACCCAACCAAATTGAATTGCATTGTTACACCTACCAATTAAACCAAAGATGGTCATGTTTGCCCGAAGCGAGAGAAAGTAATTTACATTTTGTTGAGTCTTTTCAGGTTCATACATGTCATCTAACGAGAGAAGCCTCAGTTTGATTTTCCCATACAGTCCTCCAGCTGAATTGAGTTCATGAAAAGCCGTCAAAATACCATCCCTCAATTCTAATTCAATAAGAAACGATGTATGCATGCATTGTTCACTCCTCAATCATTAGAACCTACCTTGTCCGACGGAACCACTAGGACCTGTAAGAGGAGCCGACTGTCCAAACCAAATTTCGGAAGCATCATTGAAATTAAATTCGTCCCCTAATATTGTCCGGGTTGTGAAGGTAATAATAAATAAAAGAATAAGTACAAAAATTATTGCATTACTACAACTAGGGGAAGAAGGAGGAGGATGCTGAAGCTCAATCGTTTTCTTTCCGCCTAAATCCATGATGACGCTCTACGCAGGATCAGAAGAGAATCGAGGTTGAAATGGCCAGAGAGAGTCTCGGAAGTAAATTGCATCAAGGCTTTTTTTTAGGTCACGCGGGAGATCACGTAATTGGAAAGATCACCGATTTGTAGTTGGCGCCGTGTTCGAGTGCATTTGAAAGCGAGAGCTCACAACGCGCGTTGAGCTGAGTACTCAAAACATTTTGAACAAATTCAACAACAAAGACAAGCCCAGATCTGATTTAGACAATTTAATTTCACTTTAAACGACACGATAAACCTTGGTGAATCTGCCCTTGCTTGCTTGATAATCTCTGATACGAACTCCATTCTTTTCATTCTCAGCGTTAACGATTTGGCCGTTTCCAATGTACATGCCAACATGTCCTGTTGTTTTGAGCAACCCAAAAAAAAATCGTAAATTCACAATATCGAAGGGTGACGAATTGACATTTCAAAACCCAAATAATTAATAACTCTGAACTTTCACATTCTACATACCTTCACGCCACAAAATATCACCTTTAGCAATTTGAGAGAAGGAAATTTCTCTAACTGTTGGATTTGGATAATTGCGAGTGGTCAATGGAAGTCCATCTTTACCAGCTTGTTTGTAAGCAAGATAGACCAAACTTGAGCAGTCATAGCAAGGATTTCCATATCTGTGTGCTTGGGAATAGCAGGAGCCAACCTTTGAAGCAGCCCAATCCGCAGCTCTTGATCGAATAGCTTCAATACCAGAATTTCCACCAGAGTTGACTTCTCTGAGGTATTTGCTTGAAGCATAACCGGAACCAAAACTACCACGAACTCCATACCAAGTGTGACCACATGCAGTTGTTGAGGTTCCTGTGAAAGAGACAACTTGACCCTCGCTCAAAGTTGTGACAATGGACTTGTCAGTACAAGGACCAGATCTGAGTTAGTTGATGAATGTACACAGTAAATACATGATCAATCGTATATTTCGTTAGGATGAATTCCACATTTCATGAATCGTTTTTAAACCATATTGCAATAGATGTGTCATCAAACAACAAACTTAATGATTCACCATACCTCACGTTCAAAGAAGTAGTAGAGGCAAGTTGAGCTCCTGATGACAATAAAGCCTCTGCGTCTGACAATTCATTCACTGCATCGTTCACAAGCGCATCAATCTCCATATCGGAGAACACTCGATCGAGCACTCTGCTAGCAACATTTGGTTGAGCCACCAATGCCACAGCAACTAATGCAAATAACAAGACTGCCACAATGAATCTTCTTGACATTTTTTTTGAAATGATGGTGGTGCCCTACTTGTCAATGTTGGTAATCACTTTTAAATCGATCACTACTGTTGCGCCTTCATCATTATAATCTCTTCCATGAGAACGAATGCCATTTACAAATCAAAGAATCCGTAATTGTATTGAGCTAGGTGAATTAAAACTTTCAAAGTGTGCGCGCGTTGATGTTTTCAAAAAAGAAAATACAAAAATGTCATCAACACCCTCCCGAAAAACTCAAGTCGATGTTTCCGCAAGAATTGCTGGATATAGGATTAAACGAAAAACCAATCAATCCAATACATCGCTCAAATCCTCGTACAGCACCACTACCACCACCACCACACGGCAAGATCCACCAACATCGGATCCCTCCACTAATACCGTTATTCAACAACAAAATGCTGATCATACAACCAGTCATAATACTGAAAATCATAATAATAAGAACGACAATAATCACCATCACAATACAAATGGAAATTCTACATCGGGCAACATTTTTACGAATTTAATTATGGATCCATATTCACGATTCGGGTGTTGGCTCTTCCGCCATCATCCATGCTCCTTACTCACCATTGCTAATGTAGTTTTAATTTTGTTTTTATTTCAGGGAGGACTTGGTTTAATCACCTCCTTTACATTCATGTACTCGACAGGTCAATCGATTGTGAATCATGAGGTCAAATTTACACAAATTCAATCGGAATACACAATGTATAACGGCATTGAGAAATTTGTGGACTGTATAGATGAATTTGTACAGCATTTCTATAGCATTGGCCCTACAATAACACTTACGAATGACATTGCCATGCTGAGCTTGTTGGAATATTTAGCAACAGCGTCAACCAAGAATGACAAAGTGACCTATAGTATTGATAGAGCAGATGGTTATTCAATATCAAAAGAATTTCATAACGGTGTTCCAACCATAAGGATTCTAAATCCCTTCAACAAAACTTCTTCTGTGTATGAATTTCCTTCCTATTTCTATACAACAGAATTTAAGGACTCGTATTTATTGAGCACACTCGGAATTGCAAAATATCAACATTTGCCCTCAATATTAGGGAATGCTATCGAAACAAAATTTCAAAACAATTCGAGGTCTGACTACAAAATGAGATTTGAATCTCAATTCAAAAATCAATCGAACCCTGTGTGGATGAGCGGTCGAGACAAATATACCGCTTTATTAATTCCTGTATACGTGAATGCCCGTGTCAACCGAACGGCTCCATTGAACAATGTTAAAATTGTGAATGTTATTGAACATCCTGAGGCCAAAAATATCAGCCAATTGCTCATGGTAGTATCTCTAAGACTGCCCACAGACTCTATTTCTCAATTAATTAACATGACATCCCATCTCCAATATGTGTCAAAAACTTGCACCGATAGTTTTGTGATTAACAGTAGAGGATACATTTTATCGAGTAATGAAAGTTCTTGCCCATTTAGATCTGACACTTTTGAAACAATGGTTTCTTCAAACTTGTTACAATATTTGAAATCGGGGCCTTGCAACTCATCCAGTGATGATCATCACTCTAGAAATAATACAATCATGATATCTCCAAAGAACTCTACTATTGATCCAGACTCCATTACTTTCTCTGAAGATTCCAGCATGTTTCAGTTCCAATTTTTATGGAAAAATCGTAAAATTTATGTTGAAGTGACACCTTTATGTGGACTCTATGGCTTAGATTGGGCTGTTGTACAGTCACAAGAAGTGTATAGCTTTTTAGATGAGATAATTTCTAATGGTATTAATTCAATTATTATTTTCATTTTTGTACTGATTCTGGAAGCATTCTTTCTATTCTTTCTTGTGACGGGTTTTAACTTTTCTTTTAATAAGCTCAATAAGCAATTGAAAAACCTGGTAAAACTCAAGAATTTGAAGTTTGATGAAAATATTGTAAAGAAACCTGAGAATGTTGGAACTCAAGACGTCGATAATCAAGATAGTGACGGTAAACAAAGCTATAGTATTTTTAGTGATCTGAGGCGAGTGGAAATAGGCGTCCACAGATTAAGCTCGGTGGTGAATATTATTTGCAAGTTTGTGCCAGATATTGTTTTGCAAAAATTCGTGAACAACGTTGAACTAGATCATGCACCTCCAACTTACCAAAATATTAGTCTTGTTAAAATTCAGATTGAGGGTCTTTTGGATATTGTAGAACAAAAAGGTTTGGATGTGCTTGAGGAACTCTCTTCCGAATATTTCAGAGTGATACCCAAAATTGTGCAAGATCATGGGGGAATGATACAGCTTTATGATGATATGATCATTGCTATTTTCAATGAGGAAAGTTATCCAATTGAAAGGCATGAGATCCATGCAGTGCATGCTGTTCTTGATTCTCTTTTGATATTCAAAGAAATACAAGAAAAGTGGCAGCAAAAATATCTCAATCAAATATCTTTGTTGAAATTAAGAGCCAGTATTCACAGTGGAGAAGTTTTGTGTGGATCCATTGGTTCAACTGACCATTTGCACTACACGATCCTTGGAAGAGACTTTACCGTCTCTCAAAAATTGCTTGAAATGGCGTCCGATTTGAATCAATCTGTTCTCATCAGTGAAGAAACATATTGTAAGGTTAAGGATGCATTTATTTGTTACTTTGTGGACTCTATTAATTTATCATCTGGGAATGAGAATAACCACGAACAATATATTGCACTCGGAGGGGAAAGTAATGACAACCAGAATCACGACTCAACACAATTCAATGACAACAATAGACCTATCCCATATTCTCATATTCTCAAACTCTACTCTGTAGAATGTTCAAGAAATGAGTCTACCGATCTTCAAAAGAAAATTTGTCTTGATCTGGAGCAAACAGAACGAGCCATAAGTGAGAAACGATTCGAAGTTGCTTTGAACATGTGTGAACGAGTCATGCAATTGTCAGATCAGCCACATGTGCTACATCTTCACAAACACATCAAGGGTCTTTGCCAAAGCTCTCGAATCAAGTGAAAAAGAGTTGAATTTATTGATGATCTGGAAAGAAAGATGGTTGTTTGCAATGAAGATTAGACACTTACCTGTGAAATGATTCGGTTGCTTTCAAAACCACCTTACTTCAAACTTCAAATATCAAAAGCAATCCAATTTGAAACTTCAGATGTCTGCAATTCTCGTAAATAAAGTTGAACGTCAAACCCCAAGAATTATTCTTAGAAAAGGTCATAATTAGCTGTTGGTGAATTTGTTGCACCTTACAATTCATGACAATGCAAACACAATTTATTATTTATCAATCGACAACCTTGTTGTTGCGTTCTGTGTGGCATATTTAATAAATCTTGCCGCCAAGAGCCATGATCATATTTGCAACAGCAGTCATTTGAGAGCCTTTCTTATTGGCATAATTACTATCTGCTCCTGAAAAGTTAACCCAATCAAAACATCCTAAAAAGTTCTCTCCTCCTGCAGCAACTTGAGGATACAAGACAATAATATTATTGCTCTCAGCATATTCATTAATTCCAATATTGGAAACAAATTCAGTTCCTAAAATGCTAGCACCTTGCTCACAGCCATGGAACACGACATGTAATCGACATGAAGCTCCTTGTTGACAAGCAGTTGGAACATACAAATAACCAGTAGAATCCATATAATTGCCAGAAAAGTTACCAGCTTGAGCGAATGAGACAAGATTTGCAGCATTGGCTTGAGCCTTTGGTTTGATGTCTCCATAAATAGTATTCAACACATTGAATGCACCATCCATGTTACAATTATTGATATAAGGAGGCATAGTCAAGAAGCACCAATTTCCATAATTATTGGTAATCCAAGCATGACCAGATGGCACTGTGAAATTGGTCACAATATTTTTGGAAAGAATTCCCCATGATTGATATTGAGCTGCCAATGCTTCAACGACGGATGTTTTCACAGTCATATCAAAAGTTCCAGAGTACAAGTAAATTCGATGTCTTTGCAAATTCAATGTGGAATCAATCAATTTTTGACTTTGGTATTGTGAAACAGTTTGTTGAATGGTGTTGAGGTCGACAGGTTGTAATCCTTCCATACATTGTTCAGTGGTGGCCAATCCCATTGCTCCTTGACCTTGTGCGCAATAGTAAGGTCCAGCTGAAGTGAGTGGTTTGATTGGATAAATGGTCAATTTCAGAAATTGTTCATCATCAAAGTGTCATCATTCAAATTCATCATCACATATGAACATTCACATGTTTAAATATTCACACACACAAAAATTCAATCACAATGATGATACATTTAACGAATGATCATTATCCTCATTCACAAAACTTACCAGCAAATTCAAAAATTCACTTCTCAGATAGCATAGTGTATGAATCATCAAGATGCGAAGAGACGCCGCTCTTCTCAGCATTGATGGATCCAATCCCGTTGAAAGGATTGGGGTGTATTCCAAAGTTTTCCATCATATGATTCTTCTTAGGGTTCATGTGAATCATCATTCACAAGAATTGTTTCGAAAAGAAAACTCTAAAAGAGAAGAAGAAGAGGATGAAAGGAAGAAAAATTCATCGGAAATTATGGGATGAGAATATTTCAATAGATTCATCGTTGGTTCATCAGTGGATGGTATGAAAGGAGTGAAAGGAGTACAGTAGATGAGAGTGTGTTGATGATGATGAAGAGAAATATTATTTAAAGAAGAATTCCAACGAGTTTTTGAAGTGTTCATTAGTGTGTCATCTTTGGTCAAATGTTTGATGTGTGAAAAATTTAATTTCCGAACAATCCAATCCATCATCAACTAGCTTGAAGCAACAAGTCATTTCTCACCACTCACTCATTAAATGAAAGTTTAATAACATTCTTCATAAAAGGATGAACTTGTGAGGTTTGTTTGAGCGCCCCAGCTTCCACATGTCAAAATTTTCCTTGACGTCAAGGAAAAAACAACAAAAAAATGCTGCCAAGCTCATCCAACCATTCTCCTCCGTTGTTAACTTCTTCGGGTTCATCGAATCATCATCATGAATTGCCTCCGAGCTCCACTTCTCATCACTCCTCCTCGAAAATCAATTCAACTTTTTCACTCCTCGCTCAAAATTTGAATTCTCTCTTCTCCTATTTGAAAATTCAATGGCTCATGGTGTACTCTAAAATATCATCCGTTTTTATTCCACTCATTTCATCACTGATGGGCATGTCCACTTCTAAAAAGGTAGCTTCCAAAAATAGAATTTCTTGGCAAACGATTCAAACTCTTCTATTTGCCACTCTCATTTTCCTTTCTGTTGTTTTCATCATTGCTTTTTCGATTAAATTTGCATCAAAGAGTAAACACTTGCTCTCAGAAAATATTTCCTACTTCACAGATAAAGTTTTTAGACTTCGAAAGACAAATCCGATTAGTGACGTGGATATCCCAAGTGATAATCACAAAATGTTCGCTAAATTGTTAAACGATGGAAGTGTGAATCAAGATGAAATCAACGAAGGACTTTCAGAAGATTTTGTGAAAAAGTTGGATAATTTTGAAGTCGATTCGAACCCACAACCACAACAACAATCGAGTGAAACGGACGAAAGTGACATTTCCAAGAGAATGCAATCCATCCTAATGTCACCCAATGAATTGTCTCGTTTCCGTTTCAATGATTATTCCAATGTCTTTTGCACTCACAATTTTATTCGAGAAACCTATCGTGCTTGTTTAGCTTATAATTTATGTTATCGTCGAGGAAAGAATGGCGCCGATGGTGAATATATCTATTTCCAAAATATTGATGATTATAGTCGTCGATCGACTTATCATTACGATTCACAAGGATTTGGTGCTTCGTTTTTTAAAGATGGATCCATTCTTGCTGGTGTGGAAGGAAGAACGAATTGGGAAGTTCCACAACGTACATGGATTCGTGTGAAAGTGTTAAATTCCTCTCTGAGCGAATACATTGAAAAAGAAAAAGTGAGTGTTGGATGGGTTACTAAACGTTCAGTCCTTTTGAAGCGTCACAGATGTACCAATGCTGCTCACTGCATGACAGAAACGATTTATCCAGCATTTGCATTGATGAGAGAATTTTGGGAACCAATGCCATTCGGAAAAGATATTGACAACTTTAGAGATGTTTATTTAGTATTCGCAGAAGAAGAGGATGAAGAATGTGATTGTGCCAAAGATATGTTAACTTGTGGAACTGACAAGAATGATGTGGCTTCAAAGAAGAGAGCATGTCAAACATTTTCAAGAAGATATGGAAGTATTTTGTCGAAACATCCAAATCAATTGATTCGAACCGTTTCGAAAGAGAATGATTTGACATGTTTCACAAATGTTGTCATGGGAAGTACTTCGTATGGACTTTTTGGAGACTTGGGATTTAGGTGAGTTGAACATCATCACAAAAACAACAACCACAATTTTTAACACAATTTATGAATCGACATGGTATGAAATAATACAACTCTCTTGTCATAATGATGGAAAATGCCAACCATGTCGTCGACATTATCGCAACATGTTCACCACAGAAATGTCGGTGGCTATTTGAAACAATTCCGAGATTTAATTTATCAATTGCAAGATTTAAAAATTGAATCCTCAAAAACGAGAATTGAAAAGAAAACTCTCGTTCTCACCATCTACAACAAGAGAAGAGGTTTTCGAAGAATTGAACGAGTCGAAGAACTCTACGAAAGAGCCAAAGAAGCATTTTCCACTTATACCTACATTTCCAAAGATATCAATGTTCAATTCAATGTGAAAGTGTCACTTGTCACTTTTGAAACTTTATCCTTCGAAGATCAAGTTCAACTCATGTATGATACCGATGTATTCTTGTCTCCATTTGGATCTGCTAGTTTTAACTCAATTTTAATGTCCTCAGGTGCTGTCTTGTTGACCTTTCCCAATGGTTATGAACCTGATAAGATTTCAAGTAGAATTTATGAACACGATTTATTCCATGGTCATATGTGGTATCAGAATTTGATTTATCCATCAATGGCTGATGAGATTTATTTCCCACCTCACGCTGAAGCTGGCAGTTATTTGTGGAAATGGGAAAAGATGAAAGTGTTAATTACTACGGCTTTGAATATGAGAATTCATTATTTGATGTCAACTTCTGAATAGAGCATTCGTGACATGAAACTTTTTTGTCCTTAAATAGAAATATTCCCTATAAGTTTTGTTACGAATTTATTTAATAGATGACAATTTTTAACAACCAACACACTAATAAATACCTCCTTCCAATCATCATGAAAGAATCAATCTGCTGATGAAAACTTTCTGGATCAAGCATCATTCTTCACCTTGACAAAATGAGAAATCCTTTTGGAGAAGCACAATCGAGGTACATTGACAATCAAAGTGACAGGATGAATTTCAAGAATGCATCAATGCAATAATTTATTCTTCTTCATCTTGATTCTCCATTTCTTCTTCGCTACTGCTGTCAGAAGGACTATAGGCCAACAATTTCGCACTCAACTTGGAATCCATCTTTTCAATAGCATATCGCAGTCCTTCTCGACTGAAATGTGAATAATTTTGTTTGATGAAATTTGTCACTGCATCTAAATCTGCCAAACTCAATTCTCTCAAAACCCATCCGGTACCTAACTGCACAAATCGCTCCTTATTTTGAACAGTAGTTTTGCAAATATCCAAGATAATGTCATTAAATTCTCCGTGTTTGGCAATTTTCACAAAACTCACACAAGCACTTCTTTGTTGCCATAAATTTGAAGAGTCTTTCCATTGCTGTACTACTTGCCCCAATGATGAGTCTCTCTTGATTAATTCACAAATGACTTGAGAACTGGCAAGATTTTTCCATTCCATTTCATATAATTATTTAAGGAATTCAACAATGAACCATCTGAGAAATAATTACCTCAATGAATCACAAGTTCCCCAATCATAAACATGTTCATCTTGAAACACTTGCTCATCAAGATCTGTAATGACCTTTAGACCATTCAATTCATCGTCGTCGGAATTCTTCTCTCCATCATTCTTTTTCTTCTTTCGTTTTGGAATAATCTTTGAGACATTTCCTGCCAGTATCTACCATGACAAACGACGTCGTTTCGTATTGCATTCCGTTTGAATTTTGATTATTATTATTATTGATTTATATTCATATCCAGTGATTATTCATTTCATCAAAATTGGACAATCATCACCATCATTGGGATCTATTCCAGTAAGTAATGCTGGTATCACTCACCTTAATTCCAACATTCTTCTCCTCAAAGTATTTACTCTTCATCAATTCATAGGCAACTTTTAATTGATCGGAAACGTTTGGAAATTTCGTTTGCAAAGGCTCTCGGAGCGATTCCTTCCAACACTTGTCCAGAATGGGAGCCTTTAATCCATGAAAATCAATGACCTTCTCATCAATGGTGAATGAGTGATTGAGTATTATGAGGAGTAGTAGTTTGTTGAAATTATTAAAATCGTGATATATCATCAAGCAACAATGGAATGAGATCATTGAAACTATTGAAGAATGTCTTTGACACTTACATGTTTAAAGTATTTGGCTTGTTCGGCAGCAGTTTCCTTGTTGGCCACTCGTAACATGGTGGTTCTCACGAATTTGGTATAGGTCATGATTTGACTTTGCATGATGATGATTGAATGCTTTTTTTATTGTTTTGTTTGATTTTATTTGAAATGAAATGACTTTGGTTGTCTGTGTACCTTTTGTTCGAGCAAACACAAGAACAATTCTTTCAATCAATTTGAATAGCAAAAATGATGAAATTGGTCGCGTAATTAATTGTTTTCATGCAATCACACACAAATTACGAGGCATATATGAGTTCACCACAACAATACAGACGCCAAAACCACGATTCATTCTTTTATTCAAGTCCAGAAGGTTGAATATTATTCTGTTTTTGCATAATCTTCTTCCACTTTCGGTTGGTGTGGTCCATGTGGAAGAAAATTTGTCTCTTCTCGTCATTATCAACCTCCTCATGAATGAGAAGTTTATCTTCAAAGCCACCATCTGAGCTTGTATTGCCAATTAAAAAGTTGAAAATTTTGCTTCGTGTTTCCTCTGACACTCTGTTGCAATCTTTCAAAATGTTGTTATTGAGATAGACCTCAACTTTGGCCTTTCTTTCTTCGTCAGTTACTACTGATTGTGCCGTCTGAGGAGGATTCTGAGTAGCAGCAGCCGTAGTAGTGGGAGGTGGTTGCTGTTGGAAGTTCACTGGATAGTTTGATGGTTGACGCATTTGAGGTTGTCCTGCAGAGGGATTGGCACCAAGCTGAGCACCCCTCATAAGCATATTCATTGAGGCTGGATCTCCTGGATTGAATAACATATTTGGAAATGATGAAACGCCAGGTGGTGGTGCAAATGGGGGCAATAAATTATTTGGTGGTCTTGTATTTGGTGATGAGTTAATACCGAGTAATTGTGTGAAACTAGTCTGATCTCCTTGTGGAGGTTTACCTAGAGCTTGCATATTTCCAAGAGTTGGGTTCATGTTGGGCAATAAAACGGATGGCATTCCTGCTTGATTGGGCTGAGAGGTACCTTGTTGTGTTGTACCAGGTGAAAAGAAGGTATTTGACAACAAGTTTGCATATTGACCGGGATTAAATGGTGGGAAGCTTCCTGGATTTCCTGCTCCTGTTGCAAACATTGGATTCAAATAGCCATACATGTGATGCATTCCAGCTGCGGCGGCAACGTTCGATGGATCCACCTGTGAAGGACTCAACATGGAATTCTGATCCGAATTGTCTTGTGTTGCATTGTTGTTGGCAGGATTATTCTTTCTACGCTTGCGACCTGTTCCAGTTCCTCCTCCATTGGCAAGAGCTGCTTGTTGAGCGGCCTTTTTCTCTTCCATTTGTTTTCTCTTGAGTTCTTCTTTTTGCTTCTTCTTTTCGAGCTTTTCCTTCTCCTTCTTTTCCTTGAGCTCTTGCTTTTCTTGCTTCTTTCGTTCTTTCTCTTTTTGTTTTTGCTCCTCTGTCAACTGTTTGTTGGAGGTTCGTTTTTTCTCGTTTTGTTGTTGTTCTTTAATTCTCTGTAGAGCAATTGAGTCATCGAGAAAAACAGATCTAGGAGCAGAGTTGGATGTGGCAGATGGAGGCGAAATGAGCTGAGTCGTTGGAGTATGTGAAGGAGGAGGAGTCTTTAAGAGAGCAGTCTTAGGTGTTGAAGGTAAATTTGAAGAGATTTTCTTCAGTCCAGGGAGTTTGTTCTTATTGAGGAGGTTGGCACTGGTTGGTGTTGAGGTAGATCCTGAAGAAGACATGGGAGGTCGAGAAGGCGTGATCTTTTTGAGAGGTGAAACTTTCACACCGACATTCTTCTTAGAGGACTCGTTCTCAAGCTCGTCCAAATAATTAAGTGGTTCAATGAGATTTTTACAGGCAGATGGTCTTAGAGTGAAGTGTTTGTTTGATGGTTGGTAGTGGCGAAGTGAGTACAGATTGCTATTGAGAGTCCTTCCATCTGTATTGGAATATTCTTCGAGAAAGTGTCTCTTCTCTTCCAATTCTTTCATGGCTCTGTCCATGTTCTCTGAATTCACATTCAAATATTTAGAGACTGTTGGCTTTAGAGAAGTGGCAGGAGAGAAGGAAAGCTTTTGCGTCGATGAGGAGTTCTCGTCCCCTTGTTTCATGGCAAGAGCCTGAAAGTGTTTGATGGCTTGTTGAAAGTAGTGTTGTGGAGAGTCTTCATCGCTGAGGTTGCCGCTATGGTGATAGTCGTCACTCATCTCGAGCTCGTGTAGAATGCTCTTTTGAATATCGGTCCTAATGCATGAATGCTCAGGGAATAAATAGAGTATTTCTGCCATCATTCTGACCCAGTCATCTTCACCTCGTTTGTTTTCGATAATGTTCTGCATTGGTGATGATAAAGAAGCAGAAAGTTTGAAGCAATTGCAGAATGGAATGGGAGGAATGATGTAGCACAGAGTCGTGCGTGGTGTGGCATGAAAACATCGTGAGGTTGTCGCGAGTTACAACAAAAATTGTAAGAAGAAAACAAGCCACACAGAGAAAAGAGTGAAAGCGTCAAGTTTGGGAACAAAAAACCAACCAAACAAAAAAAAAATCGAGTCATCCGACCAAGCGTGGATGAACACACAAAAGACGGGATAAATTTAACATCATGGTAGTGTTGTGAAAATGGTGCACATAGCCACCACCATACGTTTGATGAAATAATCAACAACAAAGTGTGTCAAAATCGATCACCGAACAACATCCAATGAATTGAAACTACATACCTTAAATAATGTACAAAAGTAAGAGGCAAGTGTTGGAGTCATTTGCTTCTTCTTGATGGAGAGACAGCACATGATGAATCGTAGTTTGATGAGCTGAGAGTTGGAAACGCCCAGATTATAAAAGTTATCATAGTTGTGGTGAGAGTGGTCGTCAATGAAGAGTTCAAGAGTCTCCTCATTGATCTGAGAGGCAATTCGTTCCGAACTCCAATCATTATTCAGTTTCGAGCAGAGCCATAACTCGACTTCGTGGAGGTCTTTCTTTGGTTTGCCTGAGTGGGAATAGTGATGAGACAAACTGGCACCACTACTACTACTTGTAGAGTGAACGTGTGGTTGGTGGTAGGCAGATTGCGAACCTTCTACAACAGGCTCGTAACTCACATCATGTTGGTGGTGATACGCCGATTCGTTTTGATGAAGGTACTCTTGGTGATGATGATGGTCATACATTATGCCGTTATTATTATGGTGCTGCGAATGATGATCCTCGTGCTCTCCAGGAGGAGGCGGATCATCATGTAAATCCATCATCATGTGAGAAGAAGAAGAAGGAGCCGTTTGTGTTTGAAATCCCTCACCACCATGGTGGTGTTGATTAAATTTTGTTTGTTCTTCGTGATGATCACCATCAGAAGGTGGTTGGAGATGGTGAGAGGGAGCAAATGCGGTGTTCATTTTTGTTTTCGATGTAAAAAAAAATAAAAAAATATCATTTTGTAAGGTTGTGTGTGGTCTAACGGTTTTTTTGTGCAACGTGGAGAAGAACACTTTGCATAGTCGTTGTTGGTCTCCTCATTATTGGATCATTCCACTCTTCTGATGCTTGTATTCATTGAATCAAAGGTTGCTAAATATTAATCTGTTATTAACTGAGGGCAACTTTGAAATCAAACAAACGGATGTTCAACAATTATTATTATTTCAAAAGTGAATCATCATTCAACTCTCTTTCATCCGTTGTTGTTTTTGTTATTTATTGAACATGATCTAGATGATTGAAAAACTTCTCTAAACCCACAACATCAATCCCGTCCACAATACAATGAGTCATACCACCCTGATGTTATCATCATCAACAACAACCAACGAGTCTCCGCTCGAATTACTTTTCAGCAAAGACTTTTTCATCCACGTTCTCGAGAATGAAGCATCGTCATCATTATCCTCTTCAGCAACCTCCAACAACAACAACAACCAACTATTGACCACTCCATCATCAAATCCTTCACTCACCAACCAGCACCCCACTCCACAACTCCACGCTTCCATCCGAGCAAGAGAAATTAAACTCCTTCCTCAAAATTCAACAACAAATTCCCAGTCGGAGCTTCTTCCCAACACGAAATACCTTCAGAATAATCCTCTCATCACAGGTCGATATTTCAACAATCTTAAGAATTCCGATGAGGTTCAACATGAGAATCATCATCAGGAACCGACTGATTCTGGTGTGCCGCCTCTACCTTTGCCTCCACCTCTCAGAAGCAACTCTTTCCATGGATCGTATTCGCAACAACCACAACTTCATGAACTGTCCACCACCATTGTGGACCCGAGCCGAAATGATGAGGGCCTTCTTCTTCCCAAATGTTTCATTCTGACTCACAAACTAAATCCTTTGAGTGTCGATGAATTTATAGAGTCAATGAATACGGTCTTGAGAAGAGTTCGTGAGCTACAGATAGATCAAGATGAAAAGTTGAAGAGTCACATTCCATATGTGCATTTGATGAATGGATTTTCTATTGAGGGAATTCTTGCAATTTTAGATTCTGGCTTGTCACAACAACCACATGCATTGCAAAGAAGTGGATCCTCAAAAAAGAACACCATTTTCATTCCATTCCAAAGTTATAGAATGCAATTATATGAAGACGTTTTTGGACGAGTTTTAAGAGAAGGCGCAAATCAAGCTCGAGTTGAGGAGTGGTTTGCGAATGTAATTCTTTCAAAAATTAGCGAAGAACTAGGAAGTGAAATTCTTAGTGAAAGTAAGGTTGAAAAAAATCGTGTTGCTGATGAAGACAATTCTGATGAAGAGAACAAAAACATTAATCCAATCCCTACCACTTTGAAATTTCACTTTTTCACATTTATTCAAACCTATGGTTATTGGGCCATTCCACTCACTGATCAATCCAGTGCATTCGATATAGAGAAATCTCCATTAAGACGACTCAATCAAATTCTTGGATTTCGACGATCTAAGTTGTGAAAATTTGAGTACTTGTATAGATACAAGGTTAGGATTGTTTTTTAGAAGTTATGACCTCTTCATCTCGACTTTAAATATTTAAATTAATGCATTGTGTCGAAATCATCGTCAGCTGTTGAGAATCCAAAAATGGTTGAATAGAAGCTTAAAGTCATTCTTAAATTCAAATTTATTATTTGGTTAAATATTTTTGAACCTGTACTTGGGTTGGTTCTTTGGTGTATTTGTTGTTGGTGGTGGAGGAGGTGGATGCTCAAACTCTTGCTCAATCAAATCATCCAAACTTTCCCATTCTTCAGTGGTTAAAATGTCAACATCATTGCGTTCATCCTTACGATCATTATGATTGGTATTGCCACCAACTTGATCAGTAATATCTTCCAAATCGTCCAAATCCAGATCCAAATCCAGTTCATGATCAGTATCTTCTTTTTGTTGAATTGTTTTCGAAGAAGAAGCTGCGGTTTTGATGTTCAATTTGGCGGTCGAAGTTTTGTACTTTTCACTAAATTCTTTTCGTTCCGCATCGGTGAGAGGTTGACAATCGCCCAACTCTTTTGCTCTCATGGATCGAATCAATTCCAAGAAAATAAGACCATAATTCGCCATAATATTTTTACCCATTCCGCTAATGGCTGCCATCGACTCAATATCGAGAGGTTGTTTTGAACTCAATTCTGATAAAATTCTTGAAGCCAAAATGTTGTAAGGACGAACACCTTTCTGTTTGGCCAATTCTGATCTCTTATCTTGAAGAGCAGCACTCAGCATGGATTCAAACTCTTTCTTCTTCTTTGTATTGGAATTGTCTTTGGAGGAGGAGGATGCAGATCCCTTTGATAGCATCTTTTCGAGAGAACCTTTTGTCTTTTTCGATTTGCTTCTAACAAGTAGCTCAAATTTGACACGTCCCTGAATGATTCTTTCAGATGATGGTGAAACACCGAGTTGAGTGTAGCTGCCTCCATACTGTTCATTAATGTGAACTTTTTCAAGTAAATATCCGTCACAAATGAGTTTGGAAACTAGAGTTTCGGCAACATTTTTGTTGAGATCTTTTCCCGCGCCATGTCCATCTAATTTATCATGTTGTAAACTCTTAATTTTGGATGCCTTAGACCCTCTCCATACACCAACAATGTGAGACATGGTTGCTTTGAAAGGTCCAATATCTTTGACCAATTTGAGGAAAGATGCTGCCTCTTTGGTATAGTCCTTCTTTTCGACAGGAGTTTCATTTCGGCAATTGTCACACATGCCTTTGCATTGAGCTGGGTCAAAAGATTCTCCAAAATGTCGCAACTGTACAACTCTTCGACATTCACAATCATTCTCGCAATAGGCAACAATCTTGTTGATATTTTCATAGCCGTTCTTGCTGGCCTTTTCACCTTCCAAAAATTTTTGCTGACGAGCCTTATCGGCATATGAATAGAATAAGATACAGTGACTTTCGAGTCCATCTCTGCCAGCTCTTCCTGATTCTTGGTAGTAGTCTTCGATGGATTTCGGTAAGCTGTGGTGAATGACAAAACGAACATCAGGCTTATTAATTCCCATACCAAAAGCAATAGTGGCTACAATAATTTTCAACTCATCACGACTCCATTTTTCATGAACATCTTGCTTGTCAGCTGCTGCTACGTCTGAGTTGTATACTCCTACATTGTGACCGAGATTGGTAAGTTCTTCAGCCATCTTTTCACAATCCTTCTTACTCAAGCAATAGACAATACCAGATTGATTGGGATACTTTTCATTGATAAAATCTGAAATTTCCTTAGCAGTTTTTTCCAATGATGCCTTTTTTCGTACTTCATAATATAAATTAGTTCTGTTGAAGGACCCCTTCAAACTCACACAATTCTTAATATTGAGTTGATGAATAATGTCTTCTTGAACACGTGAAGTGGCAGTAGCAGTAAGAGCAATTAGTGGAACATCAGGAAATTCATCCTTAAAAACTCCCAACTTTCGATAATCAGGTCTAAAATCGTGTCCCCAATTACTCACGCAGTGAGCCTCATCCACGACAACTCTCTTAAAAAGGCCACGATCATAGAGCTTCCTTAAAATATTGACGAACGATGTACTTGCAGAGATTTTCTCAGGAGTGACATAGAGAAGACGGAAGCTTGGATTTGAGGAGGCTAATTCCCTATAAATTTGTTTCGTAGTTTCAGAGTCTTGTTCGCCAGTAAGAAATACAGCTGGAATATCCAAGTTGATTAGTGACATGACTTGATCTTGAATAAGAGAAAGCAACGGAGAAATGACAATGGTTACACCAACGGAACCAATAATTGCTGGAAGTTGATAACACAAGCTTTTACCTCCACCAGTTGGCATGATAATGAAAACATCTCTTCCAGAAAGTGTGGCATTGATTGCTTCCAATTGTAAATGTCTAAATGAATTGATACCGAAAATTTCTTTAAGGGTGCTCTTGAGTTCTCTGCTCCATTCAAAGTTCTCGTTGGCATAGTAGGAACTGTCATGAGAGGTAGAAGCATGTCCAGATTGTGGTTGGGATCGTATCAGTCGACTGCTACTGGAACTACTGTACGAATATGAGGCAGAAGAGCTGCTACCAGAATTATATCTTGAGGAATAGTTGTCATTATTGCTATCGAAGGGTATAACTGCTCCAAATCCGTCATCTTCATCAACGTTGACAGCATAATTATTTGATGCACTGGTGGTAAATGTTGAGTTGCTCTTTTGACTGCCTGTGAAAACAACATCTTCATCATCAACTCTGATACTTGTGGGTGATGAATCAAAATTGGAATAGTGTGAATAGTCTTCGTCTTGCATGTCATTATTGTTGGGCTCGTAGGTATTATTCCTAGAATAATTATTACTTGAAGAGGTATTCTTATTTGAAGAGGCGTAATTATTTGTTGAGGTTGCTTGTGGCCTGCTGATACTCGAGGAAGAAGAGGTATATGTTGATGGTGTCACGGTGCGAGAGGATGAGAAGGCAGGTGTTGAGGGAGTTGCAAAACCATTATTATTACTATTTGTGGCTGAGGAAATGTTTAGGAGAGAACCTGAAAGATTTTGTCTCAATAACTCGAGTTGAGTTTTTTGTGACATGAAATCCATTAAGATCTCGCTATTCGGATCAAAACTTTCAGCATAATCCAAACAGTCGGTCAATAGGGCAACAAGTTCTCGTGACAATTTGTCATAATTTTCGAGTAGTTCAGCCTCAGATTTTGAGTTTTGGACTGTCGAAGAGGATTTGGCTATTGGTAATATGGGTTTGGGTGTTTGTGGAGCCTCAACTTTTGTTGAGGATTTTGGTAATATACTCTTTGATTTTGATGAGCTTTGGTTGTTAATTGTTGTTGTTTGCGGCTCCGATGAGATACTGTTACCACTATTGCTACTACTTTTTGAAGGTAAGGTAAATTTCTTTGTACTACGATTATTGCTGTTGATATTCTTATTATTTGAGGAATTGAGCTGTGTTGATGGTTCATGAGTATCGTTGGCTTGATATGGGTGGGATTCTCCTTCTTCATCCAAAATCAAATCATCTCCAAGAATATCCTCGTCAAGAATGGGATCGTGAGAATCAATTGTTTTGTTGGTAACATTACTATTACTAGCAATGGTAGTATTGGATGATTGTGCAAAATCTGGTGGTGTTAAAATAGGGTCATCCTCTTCATCGAGAATTATTTCATCATTAATAACAATTTCATTAATGGACGTTTGTTGTTTGATGCCATTTGTGGATGATATTAACTCATCGAGTTCTGCAATTTCTTCATCTTTGTCTTTCCACAATTTTCTTGACTTGTTGCTATTCATGGATACAATATTATTACTTTTAGAGTTTACAGCAGTCGTGACAACGCTTCCATTATCTTTCGGTTTAATCCGTACACTAGGATGCATGGATGAGGTGGCATTGTTGGAATTCTCCATATTATTGGATAATTTGTTATTATTCAGAAGAGTGGCTGCAGTGATAAATGAAGAAGGCTTTTCTTCGATAGGAGAGGATGGGGATTCCACATGACCATCCTCTTCATTATATTCGTCATATTTTCGTTTCTTGGTGGAGACAGAGGGCACATTATTGGTGTGATTTTGTCTGTTGTTGTTCAAAATTGATCCATATGCAGATAATATGTCAGATGGAGTATCATCATTATTGTTGGTATGCTGGTTTGAGCGTGTTGTTGCTCCGAAGGTCTTATTCACATTGATTCTGCTTGATTTTGTGGGTAATGGTTGGTTACTAATGGAGGTTGCGGATTTACTTTTAAATGTAAAGCTGTTGGAGGTTGTTGTTATTGTGGAAGATGTTGCATTGTTGCTTGAGGAGGAAGAACTTTTAGCCTTCAATTCGGAAAGATATTTGTCGAGATTGTTATTCATATTTAATAATTTTGTTTGTTGCTATTCCGATGATCAGTGTGAATATATTGTTGTGGAATAATGGCTGGCTTTGATGATGCTACGGTCAACACTGATTCCCCGTACCCGTCAAAGCCTTGTTATGCGTGATGCCAGCAACAAAAAAATTCAAATAACGATATTTTTTTTTGTTGAACGATGGTTGGGTTGGGCGGGTTCCACTTGTCAATGGAATTGTAAAGCTTGCTATCTTTTGGGCTCAACATGAGAATCGTAATGCTTTTGAGACATTGAATTGTTTATTTATTGGATTATAAATGAAGTTAGTTGGCTCTTCAAACTTTAATTCTGGCTGTTGTTGGCATTCTTCAATTGAGCAATTTCCTTCTCCAAAACTTCCATTCTCTTCTTCAATTGTTCCATTTCACGTTCTCTGCTGGCAATTGGGTCACCTTCCATGAATTGACGTTGAATCATCCAATCGTCATTCAAGAACTTGCTCAAATAGTTACGAATCGAGTCTGGCAACAAGACGACCACTCTCTTATCAGGACCCAAACCAAGCTTTTTAGCAGCTTCAACAGCAGCGTACATGGCAGTACCTGATGAACCTCCGCACAAGAGACCTTCTTCTCTGATTAATTCTCTAGCCATTGTGAACGATGGTTTATCTTCAGTCTTAATCCACATGTCAATCAAACTTCTGTCCAAAACATCAGGAACAAAATCATATCCAATACCTTCGACTTGATAAGTTCCAACCTTGTCATGCTCTGGATCGGCCAATAAGGAGCCAACTGGATCAGCTCCCACAACAATAATACCTGGAATCTTTTCTTTAAGCTTTTTAGCAACACCAGTTGCAGTACCACCAGTTCCTACACCCATAACAATGACATCAATTTTACCACCAGTTTGTCGAATAATTTCTTCGGCAGTTCCTTCATAGTGAGCTAATGGATTATCTTGATTCTTGTATTGATCTAAAATGTGTGCAGTGTCACCAATTTCCTTCTTCAAACGGGCGGCAACACCAATATGCGACTCTGGTGAATTCCAATCGGCCTCAGTTGGTGTTCTAATAATTTCTGCACCTAATCCTTTCAAAACAGAGACTTTTTCTTGCGACATTTTCTCTGGCAATGTGATAATCATCTTGTATCCTTTCACAGCTGCAGTCAATGCGAGACCAATACCAGTATTACCTGATGTTGGTTCAATGAGAGTGTCGCCTGGTTTGATGCGGCCGCTCTTTTCAGCCTCCAAAAGCATTCGCTTGCCAATTCTATCTTTTACAGAGCCACCAGCATTGAAAAACTCGCATTTGACCAAAACTTCACATTCCAAACCGTGGTTTTTTGGAACGCGATTCAAACGAACCATAGGAGTGTTTCCAATGGCATCGAGGACAGTGTCGAAAATTTGACTATTGAACATGGTCCATTCACAACGAGTACAAACAACATCACGATGGGTTTGATGATGGTGATTGGAGGTGTTGAATCATGTTAATGGCATAGCATAGCAGGTGCAGAAATATGTTGAACAGAGAATGAAAACGTTGGTGATGCGGAGGAAGGCAAGAATTGGTTCATTTTCATCACAAAAATTCGTGCGTCATGACCATGATGAGAGCGGTCGTTGCGAGGATCATCATCAGATCCAATGAAAACAATCCACAACACATCCATGTTTGGTTCAACCCAAAACAACAACATTGTGCGGTTCATCAGACCAAAACACAACCGAATTTCAAACCGAAATAATTCGAATAACAAATATAAATTGTCGGGCTCGGACCACTTCCCACTGGTTTAAAAAATTAAAACAATCACTTACTCTTTTGAAGCGGACATGATGAAATATTCTTGAGTTGAGCGGATTGAAGAGAGTGAGAGAATAAGCGAGAAAAAAATGCTTATTTTTTTCTAAAAATTTTTAAAAAAATATTGTAAACTCAAGTCCTCTCCACACCGCGGACTCGAGAAATTTCTCTTCAAAATTCTGGGTTTGCAAGGAGTTGTGGTGAACTCAAACCATTGAATTTGCATGGATTTTTCAGATACGAACTTGTTAAGGATTTTTCAGACCCTTAAAATGTGTATGCAAGAAGCTTCTTGAACAATTCTTGTTCGAGATTAATTTTTCTATTGTCCCACTGATTTTTGAAAGATCCTTGAATTACAACATGATTATGAGACTTGATCGAAGTGGGCGATTGCCTGACTTTTATTTCACTAATGGTTCACAACTTTAGTGAACTTCCACTTGAGAAATGTTAAAAATTGTAAATCCATCAATCATACTTGCAATCAAGCACGGATAATTTCATCACGAGGCTTACCATCGATACATTCAAGTCCAACATTAGTAATTAGAAAATTTCTTGATGGGCCGTTCGACGTCATCCAGCGAGCTCTGCTCTCATTAGCCAAATATGGAAAATTAACAATAAAATAATTCGATTAATTTGTTCGAACTTGATTATTGGGAGAGATATCAAGCATTCAAAATTTGAAACATTTTCTCCAATTGTATACAACCAAGAGACCATTAAGCTCTTTTCAGTAAATAACCATTTAAGGAAAGAAGAAAAAACTTTTCATACATTCTCAAAGAGTGAAAATTCCTGATTTATACATCATATTTTCATCAAGATGCATGACTTGTCTCCTTCAAATATTGGGAAGTGACCAAATTTGTTTCAACATCCTCAATGATAACACTTTCGCAGAATACTTGTATCCTCCACCCAACACCAAACTCATTCCACACCATCAACTGTTCACCCCAGAGCGTCAACACCAACCACTCACTCCAACAACAACACCTCTCTCATTTAAATCCCTAAATCAACTCAAAAAAAACAAATCCAAATCGTCTTTTCCAACATATTTCACACACCTCCAACCACGCCAACTATTCAACTCGTTGGAACATTCTTTGAAAATGATGAACACACAAACCTATCCAACTGAAACTCCTGCCTCAGGTGCTGGTGGTCTCAAATACGACAATCGTTACTATGAACGTGAAGAGGCTCATCATGCTCGTGATCGTTTCTGGACAGGATTCTTCCTTTCGTTGATTCTCTTCTTTACATTGAATCCATTATCTTGCTTACCTTACATGTTGGGTTGGCGTTATAGAACAAGTGATGTCCCACGTGCTAGAAAATGGGGTCGTTTGAGTTGGCTCATGTTTTGGGCCACTTTGGCTGCTGTCACTTGCTTTTGGATTTGTGCCATTATTGTCATTCCAATTGCTGTGGGATGTACGGTCGGAAGACGAAATGCTGCTGCTGCAGCTGCTGCTCGTGAACATCAACAAAATCCTGCAGTTCCTGTGCCACCAGCACAATAAGTGTTGTTGCTGTTGAAAACAGTTTGTTCGTTTGAAATGAAAAAGTGAAAATTGTTTGTAGAGAATCAAGTGACAACTGACTGTGCGTGAAAAACACAAAATTAATAATAATAAATAATATAATAAATAGTTTTTATTAATTTTAACTTTAGAAATATGAACATTAAGAAACCTTCTTCTTCGTTCACACCCTTAAATGCCTTAATTCGTGAAATTTCCTTTTTCGTATTGATTAATCAACGCATTGAAAAAAAAACAATTTTATTGTTTTTTCATGGACAATTTCCTCATAAATTCTTTCAATACATTTCCATGGTGTTGGCATTGAGGACTCTGATTCGAACCAATCAATAATTGAGAAGACAATGAACTTGCTTTGCGATGTGAAGATGAAAATTGACTGGAGCTGTCACTACTCATGGAAGATCCAGACATAAAGGAACTCGTTGAATTCGTTGTCAATGAGGAATTGGTTGAACCCAAGGTTAAGCTGCCACTATTACTTCTACTACTCGCTGACAATTTTCTTGGCTGCACGGTATCCTCTTCTGACATTTGACTTGAAATAAAGAGACTTGACAAAATTCCCTTCTTATGTTTTGGAGTCATAATGACATTGGCATGAGTTGTAATTCCATGAATGGATTCCAAAGTTCGTGCTGCCACATATTTGTGTTCAAAACATTTCAATAAATCCAAAGCATTGACCCATCGCTTGTCACATTCCAAATTAGATGAAATTTCAAAATCAATATATTCCATCGGTGATTTTCCATTACAATCTTTTTTCATGAAAGAGTTTATCACATTCAGGAGGACAAGTCATATTGGTCCAAGATGACATTTGACAATTTCTGAATGACAAGGTGAAATCTTCCAACCATGTCAAAATGAAACACAAACTTTCCAACCACGATTGATAATCCTCTCGATTAAATTTGTTCATTCGTTTCATTGCAAATTCCAGAGACAAGTGTAAAATATTCTTTCCTTGTCGATCTTTAGAAAAAATAAGCGAGTCCAACAACTTTCGATGATTTTCACGTGATTTCTCGTAATGTCTCGAAGATACATTCACCAAATATTGTAATGTGAAATAATTGAGAATGGTCTTGATGGCTAAAACATCTCCAAAAGCCACTGCTTCTGAAAAGAAATTTCTTCCATGTTGATTTTTCATTACAAGTGCCTTTTCGAATGTTTCTCTTCCAAATAATTCATTTCCATTTTCGAGTAATTGTTGAATGAATTGACATCGAATTTCTTTGGGTGCACTCTTATTGACAAGAGTTCGAAAGGGAGAGAATGCTTGTTTGTGATATTCTGCTAAGGAACTTGCTGAACAAGCTTGTGCCACTCGATAGTCTTTTAAACATGCAAAAAGTGAATTTTCATCTTTTTGATTCTTTTTAAGAATTGACTTTTGACAATGTCGACTCAAATACTCGACTCGAGAGAAATCTAAATCTCTCACACTTGTGTGAAGAAGACTCTCTCCAAACGATCCATGATTCGCATCTAACGAAGCTCCAAATAATTGCAATAAATCACACATTTTCCAATCTCGTTTCTTAAAAGCCATGGCAATTGGAAGATTTCCAAATCGATCAGCTTGATGAATGACAATCGATCCATTGTGAAGATTATTCGCATGTTGCATTAACGATTGAAGTTGAACCAATAAAAAGACACAACAGTCATGCGCATGACAAGTGGAACAACCTTGACAGGCGTAAAACAGTGGAGTACATCCATTCGAGTCAGTCGAAGTCCATAAAGCAATGCGTCGTGAGAGACACGAAGAAGAGTGCTGAATATGAGAGTGCTGATTTTGTATCGAGTTTGATTCATGGTTACTGTCACTTATCATTACTTGTGGAGATTGAGGAGAATAGGAATTGCACGTAGATTGAAGACACGACTGTCGTTCACACTTTTCATCACAACAGCACGATTTTAAAAATTCCAAAATATCCAATCGATTATGTCGAGCTGCCAAATGCATCAATAGGGTTCTCGTACTTGCCAATTTCGAATGCACCAATTCATCCAATTTCAATTCTGACAAGACAAAGGTGACAATTTGTGGACCTATGGAGTCATCATTCGATGAATATTCTTCTTCATGATGAGTGAATTCTCTATTCATTGTTGTTGAAGAATTTGAACGACGTAATGAAAGAGTCAATTTCTTTTGTTTTCTTTGAATGGCATTTGACATTCGATTCAAATACAGAGCTTCTAAAAAATGTTCATTTTCATTCACTTGCATCAACGATGGAATAGTTGGAGATGAAGATTGTGAATTTCCACCTCGAGGAGAAGGGCTCATGAAAAGTGGGGAAGAGGAGATGGGCGGAGAAGAACAAGAGGGAGTGAATAAGTTTGGAGAATTAAGGTTGTCATCTTCGATGGATGAAGAGGAATTTGTGGTTCCTGGTGTTTGATTAGTGACAGCTGGTGAGAGGGATTGATGAATGTGGAAAATTTCGAATTTCCACCAACTCTGAATGTCATGGTGAGGTTCGTGATGAGATTCTTCATCATCTTCTTCTTGAAGAGTTTCATTGGTTCCATTGTTTTCAAGGTTATTTACATGGGAATGACTCTCTTTGACATTTGAAGGATGTTGGGCTTGTTGAAAAGAACAGCACTGACAAATGTTTTTGGAATCAATGCCATTGAAATCATCTTCTAGAAATTGTTGTGGCAACAAATAAGAATCTTCAAGTGCATCCACTGAAGAGACAAGTGACAGCGACGATGCTTCTGACGGAGCCGAACAAACACTTGTACCTGTCAAACATGATGAAACCGATAACAAACCTCCCATCAATCCTTGTCCATGAGGATGATGAGAACCATGATTAGGCAATGAAGTGGATGTTAATGAACCTCCGCTTGAACTTGTGGCAACTGACAGCAACGAAGAAGACGAAGTTGGTTTCAACAAGTTTGAATTTTTTGTAAACAAAGTTTGCGGAGAGGAGAGGATCATGTAATCATTCGTGCTATTATGATTTGAATGACTCATGTTGTGTGTTGAGTGATTACAGTTGTAAAGGATGATGAAAGTTGTTGTTGTAACGCACTTTTCTAAATTTACAAATCAGGATTCTTATCAATAATGATGATGATGATACTCTCGGAGAGAGAGTTGTTTCTCTAATTGTACGGATCTTGTTGTTGTATTTCAAATACACTTCACCAGAGAGTTTTGATTGTAAAATGTCAATGGTTGTAAAACGTATTGTTGAATTGAATCCTTTTTCATGAGAAGAGCTACTGCCACTACAAATAGGAAGGTCAAAAGTCAGAGAGAGAGAGAAGCGAATTTGTGAGAGAGCCTCTCTTTTTCATGGTGCAAACTACCTCGAGAGAAAAGGATTTCAAATGCCAAATGCCAAAAAAACTCTACAAACATCTAGTTTCCTAATTAGAGTATGGACTAACAAAAAAATAAATGTAAGAAACTTTTGCAGAGAGAGGTTGCCAATTGAGAGCTGTACTCTCCAAATTCAATCTTTTGAGATCGATAACTATTGGAGGAAACTTTTGAACCAAAAAGCAATCCAATAGAGTCAATTGTGACTTTCTTTGGCCAAAATATGTGTTGAGAAAAAATCTCAGATTTAAAAGTGTCGAATCTATGGTGAGAGTATTGATTATTAGTTATCTTTCATGGAGATTGTTGGAAAACGAGTCATGTTGAAAATCGATGTACTGTAGTTATCACAATACAAAAACCTTTAATAAAAAAGAATTGAAATCTACAGCTCAGCATATTCATTCAAATTCAGAATTATATTGAGGTGATTTAATGATGACTGTGTCACACAACAAGTAACATTTTAATTTTCATAGGTGAACAGTTTTGGGAATAGCGGTTCATTAATTTTAATAATCTCAAATTCCTTAAACCGCTAACATTCAACTGTCAGTTTGTGACATTTGGTGATTCTCTGAAGCCATGTTGCCTTAAAACTCCATACACCAATTTGGATCATTATACACCTCTTCCATCATTCAATCGAGCCTTCAATGTCCATATGGTTGTTGGTCCATGAATGATGTTTGAAAATAAATATATAATAAATATATAATAATAATTATAATTCAAAAAAAATTAATGGAACTCGATCCCAAAGTGTATGCACCCCTAGACTTTCATATGTTAAAAAGAAATATTATTTTACAAAAATTAATATTATTATTGACAATATTTGATTGTTTTACAACAGAGCTCCATTTCAAATGAAAAACAAGGAGAATGAATTAATGAGCAAATTGAGAATGTTTTTCCCGAACTGCAACCATCATTTCAGGATACAAATATCCAGCAAATCCCAACAATCCAAAATATCCAGCAGCCAACACACCAACAATACAAGCCAACACCAATGGTCGTTTCATCTTGTATCCCAACGCAATATTCAATCCATACAAGGAGTGATACACACCTGCACTCAATAACAAGACGAAATAACTCATTCCAGCAACCAATCCCATTTCCTTTTCCAACACAAAATTCAAGGAAGCAAATTCTTGGGCATACGAATGCATAAATCGAGTTCCGAAGATGTGCAAGGGAACTAATCCACCTAGAGCATATCCAGAATAGGTATGGAGTTTCTTCCACAAGGAGGAGGAGGATGGAGAACTTTCAGTCTTCTTTGTTGTAAGAGTAATCAATGTATTGGCAATCATATGGAGAGCCAATGGAGCAAACACAACCAAACCTTCAATGGCCATGGAGGGTCGATACCATTTTCGAGTGGCATTCAATACTGAATCATATTGAGAGGGTGAAAGGGAAGCAGACATGGTGGTCATCACATGAAGAGAAACAAAGACGGAGAAGGCAATTCCACTCCAGTGTTGTATTTTACGTAAGAGAGAGGAAGATGAAGAGGAAGCCTTGGCAGTAGAGCTGGCAGTAGAGCTGGCAGTAGAGCTGGCAGTAGTGGTGGAAGAAGTCATTTTTTTAATATTATTCGAGAGGTTTCAAAAACCAATCGTAGAATTTTTGTGGAGTTTTTGATCATTTTTACAAAATGTCGGAATTTTACCAAATTGGATTCCGAAAAGTAGCGCGCTCTTCTTCAAGAAGATTCATTGAAATTGTGGCTTCACCACCATGAGAAAGAAGGCTTTAATCATCATTCATTTAAGGTGACGTACCTCCATCGACGATCGGCTTCTTTGTGAGGTTTCACATTCACGATCATGGTTGACAAGTTCAATAATTCTTCCACAATTTCTTTTGAAAGGTACGAATTGTGTACATCTAAAATTTCTAAATTCAAAAATTTCTGATTCATCTTTTCCTCATTCTTCAAAATTTCTATGAAACTCTTGGCACCTTCATCGCTAAGTGTTCCTAATGAAATATCAATCATGCGTACTCGTTTGGAAAATGGGTTTTCGAAAATGGAAGGTGCTATTGCGTCAATGTGTTGATAATTTCTGAGTCCTAAATAATCCAGTGAAGGAAAGGAATGTTCGTGCTTTGGAGACTTCAATAATTCTTGAATAAATTCAGGTTTAAAATCTTGTCGAGCATCTCTACGACAATCGTCTCCTAAAAACAGCTCTAAATGACACAAATTTGGCAATTTCATGCAAAACAATTCCTTCAAAATTGGCTTCGATAATCCAGCAGAAATTAATACAATGGATCGCAATGTGGAATGCGAGCATGCAGTTGAAAATTGAAGTTGTTCACTCCCCATGGACGTCCAATGAGCCAACTTTGGAAAAGTATTTAATACCTTACTCAAATCTCCAAGTTTCATCCAACTCACTTCACAAAAGGAGAAATGCACATCTAAGAAAAATAAACTTCTAATTCTACTGTTGGAAAGAAGGTCTGAATTTTGAGAGATCCAATCCAAATAGTCTTTTGGTAGTTGTCCATTCATTTCATACTCGTCAAAAGGTCCAAAATTAATTTCTGTGAAATCGTTCAATTTTGATTTCAGCGCTTCTAATTGATCTTTAAGGGAAAGACCCGGAAAGAGAGTCATTATTTTGGAATCTTTTTCAACTTGTTTCACACGTCGTTCACTCTTAGATTCCGCTTCACAGGTAATTCTAGCAGTCATTCTTCTCTTCAATGATTTTGAAAAGTGGAGATGAGTCATGATTCGATTCTTGACCAGAGCAGGAAGAGAAAATTGTGGCATCACGTCAGATTCAGTGAGTTGAGGGCACGCTCTTCGATTCAAAAGGAGTGTGACTTTTTGTAGGGTGAGCTCCAATCTTTGCTTGTTGGCATGCAAATTCGTTTCTGTATCAAACTTATCGAAGGAAGTGTTGTGAATGCTGTTGAAAAAGGCATGTTCATCTTGTGCACTCCAATTTCGAATGAATCTGTTATAGTATTGGATCCAAAAAGATTGATTCTTTTCATATCGATCGTCCTGAATTAGACGATACATTTCCTTTGACACTAAAATTACTGAACTCAAATCCGCAATTTCCAAAAACATGAAAATTTCAAACCAAATGTCATCCAACAATAGGTCACTCATCCACTTGTGTGACATAATCTCTGAAGGTCGTGCCATCTCATCCATGTGTAGTTGCATCTCGAGAGTAGTACTATTCTTGCACTGACTCACTGATTCAGCATTCACATTTTCCAATTTTCTTTTTTTCAGTTGAGGTTGACCATGCAACGAAACCTCTCCATTCCACAGATACGCATTCACATCGCACAACTCTTCATTGTAAACACAATCTTCCACAAACCAAACATTGACCGAGAGGACATGAGGAGGCACTGGCCAAACAGCTCTCTCCGAAACCAGATGTGTCGTGCGCTCAGAAACATTCTCGGCCAACACTCCTCCATGTTCTGGAATGAGTCGGGAAAAGTATTCATAATCGTTCGGTTTCATTGTTTCCTTGACCAAGACAAATTCCATGCCTTGAAAGAGAGGAGAGGAAAGAGAAACCTCCGAAGAAGAATCCGAGTGGTTCTTTTCATGCTCTTCCTCCCTCTCAGGATGGTGCGAATTGTCACGATCATCATCATCATGATGACAAGGGGAACTGTGTTCTTCTTCGGAAGAAGAGGCAGTCGCAGTGCTCGGCGGAAGTTGGGACATTTTTTTTTGAGTAAGTCGCTGCCCGCATATGGCCGAGTGGTTTTTCTGGACCTGTGGCAGCCAACTGGTCCAGCGTTCGAATCCCAGGGGTTGCTGCTGTTATCGTGAGCAGTTTAAACACCTTTACTTCCGGGGTGCCTGCTAGGAAGTCACTACGTATCTTACGTTCGGCTTGTAAATAATGTACATATAAACCATCGAACAACGTTTATCATCGAATAAACCCATCCCTGTATTTTTTTTGAGTAAGTCCGAGAATGCAAAAAGACCTCCCGCCAAAACTGTACAAAAAAAATAGATAAAAAAAATGTGCCCTTCCTCAACGTCGTTTGATGATGACGATGATGTTGGTAAGATGGAAACAACGCGAGCGCCATCCGTCGTGGGAATATCTTCCAATAGAATGAGGTCAGAGATTTATAAAACAACAGAAAAAGGGCCGAAAATTACGTTCCGACATTCAGAGTTGAATCACAACACTACTACATCAACAAGTTCGAATTCTTCATCATCATCATCCAACAACTCTTCATCATCCTCATCGACTTCATCAAGAACCTCTTCTGCATCTCAGCAATTAAATCCGATCAAAAAGGTGTCAAAATACATTGGAGCTTCTGCTTCCCCTGAACAAGAGGAGTCTGATGAACATTTGATTCTCAATGAACCTTTATCTCCTTCATCAAAAGGATTGATTAAAACAATTATGAAAAGTACAGTGAATGGAGGAATTGAAATTAAACGATTCGATACAGTCACAACCTCAGTGGCTTGTGGTGCCCCACAGACAACAGGATATGGAGAAGCAATTCTTTCTCCAAAGAGTGCTCAAGAACAAATACCGCTCTCGCCAATAGAACCTAAAAGAAGAGAAAGTTCAAATAATTCTCCATCAACGATAGGCAATCAAGAAAGTCCTGTTAAGGCTATTGAAGGAGGCCAATCCGCTGCTGGATTGATGTCCGAAAAAGAGAAACGAACGCTTCAAGTTGTGAAGCTGAATGTTGGAGGTAAAATATTTCAGACCACAACGAAGACTTTAAAAAAGTCAGAAATTCTTTACTATCTCTATCGAAGCTCTAGATCTGCAAAGAAGAAGGAAAATTCAATCGAAGCAATCACCGACGAAAACGGTATAATTTTCATCGATAGAGATCCAAAATATTTCAGCTATGTGTAAGTGGAGGCATTTTGATTGTTTCAATAACTTGCATTTCGTCCAAAAAAGTTTGAATTATTTGAGGGATGGTCAATTTATTGGATATATTGAAGATTTCTCAAACGATTTAATCGAGCACATCATCCACGAAGCAAATTATTTCAAAATTAATGGTCTCATTAATGAAATTGAGGAACAACAAGTTAGAAATGTAAAATTTGATCCATCGACTTTGGAGGATTGTCAACTGCGACATTACAATCAAGAAGTTGTCAAGAAATCCGAATCAGGTTCTCTCTATTCGTGTCTTAATTTTGTTGTTAACAAGAAACGAACCTCACTTTGTAATAATCCATACAGATATTACACTAAGTTTGTTCTCCGTTATGGAGACTCTAGTAATTTAGCGTTGGGTAAGTTGAGTATGACAGAAACATCAATAATATCAAACTGTTCGTTAGGAGTAACATGCAAAGAAACAGATAAATGGAAACGATTTGAAATCCTCAAGAAAATCAAAGAAAAAGACACCATTGCAATTTGGTACAATTATGAAGCAGAACAACTTGTCCTGTATTGGAATGATGTTCAAGTGCAACGAAAAACGTTCAAAATTGATTCCAATAACTGGGTGTTTCATGTTGAAATGTTTGCCGATGATAATTATTGTGGACTGAAGGTATGTTTTAACATAAGCAAATACTCTTGAATTGAGCACTGCTTGTATTTCTTTTCAGATTGCTCAAACTTGTCATCCACAATTAGGAGTTGATTCATCCGAAGAGACACATGTCAAGTAAGAGTTTGTGAGATTTTCTAATTGGTGATCCACACAGCATTCGACTTTATTAATGGACCGTCTTAAGTTCAATACTTGGTCCATTTCGAAACTCTAGCATTCATGTCAACTACCCCAAATATTGGACATTTTTGTCGTTTTTTTCTTAAATGAGGATAAAATTACCTTTACCTCAAAGCCTGTCATCCGCCAAAAAAAATTTCCAAAACCGTCACTTCTACTGTAAATTTTTGGAGCGAAGGTTTTGCATCATTAAAGAAATTATTCTTCGGAATGAATCTAGGCTTGTAACTACAAGAATTCTTTTTATTATTTATTATCTCGGAATATATTCGCGTATTGATAGTTGTTCGATGAATTGTGTTTTTTCAAAATCTTTGCAATTTTAATATAAATATAGAGACACTCACATCATTATCATCATCATTATGAAAACAAGCTCCTATTCAGCTCCAGCTGCCGTCGAGAGAAATCCACCGAGTGTCTTCACGAAAAGAGACTCAATTTTGAGCATTGAGAATTGTTTGGGACAATCTTCGGCGATCAAACAAAATCAAGGGATTTCATCAAGTCGGCCTCATTGGAATTCAAACAATGATTCTTTTGTAAACAATAATAATCGAGCTCATACAGTGGACAGTTCTTCAGGAAAATTCCATTCCTCCTCTCAACAACAAGCTTCGCTCCTGCCTGCTAACAGAGCAATTCCAAAACGAAAACTCATGGTGATGAACATGTTACAAAATCAATTAGAAGAACAGAGACGAAAGAAAGTAACAGAGCAACAACAGGAATATTTACAATCTAGTTCCTCTTCATCATCGTCACAAAATGTGAATCGAATGACCATTAATCATAATGTAATTTCGAACAGTGACGAACAACAAGGCATGTTTCAAGAGTTGAAAGAATTTTTAAATCCTTATGGACTCGAAGAAGACCATTCTCCAATCACCAACAATTTCAATGCTTCGAAGATGCAGTTTCCATATAATCCTGAGATTACTTCTCATTCCAATGTTTCTCCTCTCATTCTTCAACACAACAATTTACTGTTCAATATAGGTGAGACAACACCACATTTATCCACCTTTCGAAAAACACATCATCCCAAAGAATACTTTGTAAAAATTACAAATTTACCCAACTCCATCTCTAAAGATGACATTCATCATTTAATTCTCGAACGTTGTAAAATTATTTCAGAAAATATTCAACTTAGGCAAGAAAAAAACAAGGTTCAGAAATACGCCCTTATT
This sequence comes from Naegleria fowleri, assembly GCF_008403515.1. Taxonomy (NCBI): domain Eukaryota; phylum Heterolobosea; class Eutetramitea; order Acrasida; family Naegleriidae; genus Naegleria; species Naegleria fowleri. The sequence continues at coordinate 40,219 of NW_025407954.1, forward strand.
GATATGAAATCAAAATCAGAAGCGCAAGAAGTTAAAGAGAATATTGAGGGCTTGAAAATGGATAAGCATGAACTGAAGGTCAAAATTAAAGTGAAAAAGCTCATCAAAAACAAAACATCAGCTTGCAATGAGAAGAATGAGACGTGTGACAACCAAAACAAAGATTCGAACAACAAGGAACAAGCATGTATCTCCTCAGAATGCATCATGACAAATAGAAAACACGCTCCTCCAGCCATAGAAAAATTTTTTACATCCATACCAATCGATTACAAAATTACGGAATCAGTCGAAGATATTTTAGGTTATACCTATTGCAACAAATCCTATTTAATGATTGCTCTCACACATGGTCATCCCACTATGAAGGAATGGGTAACCGAATCAAGGAAAATGATTTCAACATTTCTCGAAGATCCTCATTTCGTCATTTATGTCGACAACCCAACCTTCAACACGTTGATATCACATACTCACAATGAAATTGAGCAGTCCATTATCATGTCTGCTCTCATGAAGTTAAACATGTTGGATCAATACTGTAACAAGTTCACTAGCGGTTATAATGTAGTGTCTGTTTCAGAATTGGCTGATTGTTTCTTGTCATTGATGCATTCCGTGAAGGAAGATTGTGAAGGTGATGAAGAAGAATTGAAAGTCGTTCTGTGGAGAATGTATCAACCTTTGGGATGTCTAGTGAGTGCAAATATATCGGAAGAAGATCTCGCAATGTTAATTCAACGCGAATCTACTTTATGCCAAAATACCATTCCAGCAATGTCCTCCACCAACAACAAATGCTCAGCGTCAAATTTCAGCCATCTTCTCCATCAAAATTTAGTTACGGCCCCCAATGGAGACTTAAATTATGAAGGGATGATTTTTTCAGAGGAGTGTTTAGGAAAGGCACTTCATTATGCCTCTCGAGCGTCAAGCAAAACCACTTCTTCGATTAAGGCCTTGATACGACGAGGAGCCGATCCAAATTTTCGACTTCAGGGTTTTACTCCTCTGATGATTGCTAAAACTCCTTCTCAAATCAAAACTCTCATTCAATATGGAGCTGCACTCGATGAAGTGAGCGAACCCCACGGCCTTAATGTGCTAAGATGTGCAGTGGAGAGAAGAAATCTGTCAGTTGTGACCTACTTGTTGGAAGAATTTGCTTTTGTGAAAATTCCTGACGACCAAATACGACAAGCAACCGATCATGCGATCCATCTCTTGTCTCGCGATCAATTGGAAGAAAAGAAGAAGACAAAATTGTTTGAAATTATTGAAGTGTTACAAAATACCTTAGAATCTCACATGGAATAATTGATCATTCCAAAAAATATACTTTCATGGTGTGTGAATTTATATAATTATTGAGACAAGTTTACAATACAGAATGTGCATTTTCGAATATCGATATATTCAGAAACAGAGATACAGAAAAAAAACACCAAAAGGTTATTTTCCAGCCTTTCAATTCAATGAGCCGATGAAATATCCCATCAAATACCAAAAGACAACGCGTTTAATTTTCTTCAAATGATCACTCCGGAGTGTCATACACAAGACTCTGATTCTCCTTCCTCTCTTGATAAATTATCAACAACCTCAATAACAAGAAGAAAATCACTTCTTTTGGAACTTCCGAGAGAGATTTTCCTTTTCAACATTTTTGAATTCTTGATTGGACCGATTGGATTATATTCAAGTGCTTTGAACCCTTTGATGCAGCAGCAGCAGCGGTCAACAGTGATTCCGCCCTCCACGGATCATCATCACTCTGTCGTGACTGGTCAAGTGACCAAACTTATTCGGAAGAAAATGTGGAAAGGTATTGGCTCACTCTCTCCAACATGTTGGAATTAATCATTCATTTCAAAAGACAATCCAATTATGATTCAATGTCACTCGCTCATGGAGATTTAAATGCAGAGGAGGCAGAAGAAATGGCAAATATTCAAATCTTGTATCAACAAATTGAAATGGGAAAATGTGTAAATTATTCAGATACCATGCAAGATGGTTCTGGTGATCATAATTATTTTGAACATTATTATCGTGATCATGTTGAATCACTCAGAAATGAGAATATTCACCCTGAAGCTATTGCAGAAGAGTATGAACATCGATTACGACTTCTCGTGATGAATATGGACAAGTATGAAAAAGTGAAATCCCTTCATTCAAGTTTTGAACTTTTTCTCATGAAAGCTCACATTCTTTCTCTTGGAATGTTAAAACATTTTGATGTGGAATCACAAAATAGAGGTCGCTTCGAAACAGCGTTGGTGAATGAAGAATTTCATGATTCATTCAAGTTTCCACACGTTGCGAATATTTGTGAACATGATTTGGTGGGACATGAAGGACAGTGTTTGGTGGCATGTGTGAAAGAGTTTTGGCCAAACAGTGAAATTTATTCGAGTGCTATTCAATTTTTAAGTATTGGATTTGATGAATATTTTGGAACATGTTTTGAAAAGATATTCTTTCCTAATGTAAAATATTTACGAATTGTCATTGGGAATGATCAATATTACAGATCTGAAGAATCGATTCAAGATGAGAAGCAATTATTTTCTTCGCTTAATAAGAAGGCATTTTCCAAGCTGTGCCACTTGTCAGTAACGGGAATTTTTGATATTGAACATCTATGCTTGAGTGGAATTCTCGATCAATTGTTGTATCTCGATATAGTACCCTACCCATATGATGCAAATGGATACGAACGAAAACAGCACTGGAATGAAAATGGAATGCCCAAGTTCATTCAAGCATTGACAAAAGAGAAATGTCCTCTTCTCCATCAATTGATTGTTCATGCAACCATTCATTGTAAATGGCCAGAGATCACCAGAGATCAGATGAGAAACTTTTATGAAAGCACGAAAAACAAATTTGTGGCCTCTCTCGCTCATTCATCTATTGAGGATTATTATTCGACATGTTATGAGTAATTAGTTGGCCTAAGATGGAGAAATAAAACCTTTTTTAATATATTAGAAATTAGCAAGGATTGCATTACATCGTGGGCATGCTGTCAATTTTGGAAACCATCATGACATGTTCAACTACAACTACACAGCAAGTTGTTTTATTCGAGTGATTTCGAGTCAAATGATGACGATTACTATTGGAAATAATTTTCAACCAAATTGTCATTAACACTTGTGCCAAATCGCAACACTTTTGAGCCATCCTCAGCATAATCAGACACGCTGGCACTATCGAGTCGATCATGATTGCTATCGTACGAATTCGTAATGCCTTGACTGTCCAAAGAGTGATGACCCTCCAAGTATCGAATCTTTTCTTTCGTTTCACAAAGTTCGCGTTCGATTCGTTTTCTGTTTTGAACCTCTTCATTGAGCGAGTTCATTAAATAAGTGTTATCCTTTTTCAGTTTGGTGAGAGCTTTCTTTAACATGCGGTGATATCTGTTTTTAGGTCCTTTCTTATATCTGTAAAAGTAACTCACCCAAAAGTGAGTAGACAGAGTATCCATATCAGTATTTACAATCAAAGTTGAAAAGTCGCTATTTTTGGGATTATAAACGTCATTCACATAGGCTGAACGATTTGCAATAACCTCGGTCCAAATGGATATTGTTTCTTTTGTAACATTGTCTTCTGCCTGTTGTTTTGGAGAATTATGTAAAAAGTTTCCAAATTTACACGAGTAGAGACTATCCAAAATTAAGAACAGTAAATTCTCATTAAATTCAAAATGTGAAGGATACTGTTGCCAAACCTGAAAAACACAATCAATGAATTGTAAAAATACAGGAGAAACTTCGTCAGATATCGAGTTATTTCCATACTTGGGAGCATAATGACCAACTCGATCCAAAAATTTGTGACCAAATGAAACCCACTCTTTTTCAATTAGGACTTGGAAACCTTCAATCGTTCGATAGTATGGGTCTAACAACAGTTCTGAGAGCGCGCAAATTTGAGCAGTTCGATCCCATCCATCACTACAGTGAACCAATACTGATGTATCAAATCGCTCAATGGAGGCAACAACTTTTGCAGCAGCTTGCATGATGAGCTTGGAGTGTTTTAACCAACCCGTAGCCTCAAAAGAGGATAACCAATACAAATCATTGTTTTGTTTTTGGATTAATTTTTTGAGCATGTTCAAACTACTGCTCATAGCATGAATATTCTCAATGTTCATAAATTCCAGTGAACAATTTGTGTAATAGGAAATATTTTCATAACCTTTTCCCATCACAGTGTTGGCCCAAGCATTGGCTTTTGGTCTGCAGTCAATAATGAGTAGTCGTTCCGATCCAGAAGCTCTTCGAATGGCCTCCACTAATTCCTCATCTTCTTTGCATCGGGCCCGGGTAATACCAACCATGGGTTGACTCGATCTAACAATACAGAGTTTCTTAATAGGATGTATCCATGAGAGGATTGGAATTCTTCCCTTGCTACGAAATAATGAAGCAGCAACTAGCATTTCATCGTTCACATCTTTTGGAACGATTAAATGTTCGGGATAAGTGTCACATATTTTGTATTTGGCATTGACACTTGTATCGCGCCACAAAGAAGTGCTACTTTTTAGTTTTAGCCCTTGTCTCTTGAATTCTCGCTTCATCTTGTAAACCCTCCATCCATTTTCAATGTCTTCTTGGCTATAGAGTCCGAATTCAGGAGTCATAAATTTCCTGAAAGGATACGCGAATGGTCGTCTCGATGCTGATCCGCAGGCACTTTTGAGTGTTTCCATGACCTTTTCCATTGTTTGAGATGAGTTCTTGAAAAACAAAAACTTCAATACCTGAAAATCCTTGCTCTTGATACTAATATACCCTAGACTGTTGAATTTGTCAGTGGCTGTCGTAACTGTAGGAGCAGAAATTAAATATTGGCTGTAATAGTTGCTGTAAGTACTTGTTTCTGTTTGTGGATATTTAACGCTCATTTTCAGAATGCATGCAAGCGGAGTGCTTAAAACAAGGAATGGTTTAGAAGTGCTCTGATAGGTTCCATAGCATAAACGACAAAGTGTTTTTTGAAAAATATTGGGTGCAAACATAATGAAACATGCATCAATGAAAATTCGCATGAAATGATTTCCAAAATATGATATGAAGTGCAGAAAGTGAATGGCAGGCATGTTGACTCAGAAATACATACCTGAAATCGAACTTGAAAATTCGTAATGTACAATTCCCCAAAAACCAGCGTGAGTTCTGTATCTGATTGATCCATAGTAGGGTTGTTGGTGTTGCTGCCACTTCCGGAATTACTTGTTGTGCTTCCCGTACTGCTTGCATAGTTATTATTTGTAGCAGTAGTTCCAGATAATAATTCGTTGAAAAATTCCTCTGTGGTTGTTAAAAACTCTTCCACACCATGCTTATTTGAATTGTTGTTGTTGACATGATTCGTTGACGAGATTGCTTGAGGATTAGACTGTACTTGAGGAAAATAGGTGACTGGCAAATTCTTGAGAACACCAATTGATTTGACATGATTGATTATGCATTCCCCAGGTAAGAGCCAAGCTTCGGCACCTTCCGGAAAATTTTTCCCAATGTTATGTTTGATGGTAGGTTTGGGTTGTGTGCTTTGTTTTGTCTCTAGCTTTGTAAGAGCGGCTTCACTATGATACTTCTTGTTCAACATGTATGCAGAATCAATAATTTCACTCTCCTCCACGACAATGTAATCATCATCCGTATTTTTCTTCAGGAGTGATTGAGAAAGAAGTGAAATAGGTTGTGACTGGGGCGGAACTGTTAAATTAGGTTGACTCTGAATGTGTTGTATGAGAGAAGCAGTTCGTGATGATTGTACCGTCGATTTCTGTGGAGTGTGTTGTACAGGCATAGAGGGAACCCGTGTGGGCCGATTTCTGTACAAATGTTTGGTGGTATTCATCATCATAGGTGGGTAGTTAATTTATGTTGAGATAATTCATGGACCATGAACATGTTGTGAGAAATAGTGGTTGGGACCAATACTTACCTCACACTGTTCTCTTCTTCATTAATCTTGTTCTCTAAAAGCTTATCACAAAATTCCGAAATGCCTTCACTTGCTGAAGGCACAGATGGAGCTGTTGAATGATTGTCTCCATTATTGGATGGTTGTGGTGCAGTTGTAGTGGCTGATTCGTCTCCATTGGAAGAGCTTCCGCTTTCGTTTCCATTATCGTTTCCAACATTAACGGGTGAGTCGTCAAAAAGTCCATTCGTTCGTTTTTGAAGTTCTTTTATCACATCATGGTGTTGGTGTTGTTGTTGATTTGGATGAGAGGGTGGTCGTAACGGTGGTTTCCTGATGAATGGAGTAGTTGTTGCTGTTTCTGGTGCATGGTGATGATCGTTAGAAGTTGTTGTTGTTGTTGCTGATTTTGTTTGAAAATGTACAATGTGAGAGTGATGATTTCTATGTCCTTGAGTATTGTTATTATTGGTGCTGCTGTTGTTGTTGAAATGATGACTCAATGTTTCATTCATGATAGGTTGTTCTTCGCTTCGGGTGAATTCGGATTTTTCGACTTGTTGTTGATCTGTTGTTGGGATCTCTTCTGTTGCCAAGGGTTTATGAATTAATTCAATCCAATCGAGTGATCGGTCAATAAATTGAAAGTTAGTTTCAAATAAGTGGTTGGTTTGATCTTGTTCTTCTTGAATGTTGTCCGATGTTGTTGTTGTTGTTGAGAAAATCCTCATTACCACACCAGTGCAATGATTTGTTTTGTTGGTGATTTGTGCTGATGATGGATAATACAGCAGTGTTTCTATATATAAAGATCAACACAACACACACTATATGAAAAGACAATAATAGATGCTTGTCCTTCCCTAACTGCCAGAGAGTGCTATTATTTTTGAAAACCAGTAAGAACGCGATGATCGGAACAAGAAAAGTCTCTTCCCAACCGAAACTCAATTTTCAGCAGAAAAATCAAAGTTTTTCTTGCTTCTTGATGATACAATGATTCAATTTGTTGGTATCGATCGGAAAGGAGGACCGTGAACAGCAGAGCAGCAAACTGTAACACCAACGAACGAGCTGTATTGAATATTTTTTGCGGAGAATCTCGGAGCGTTGATCGAATTCCCTTTTCGAAATATTGAGGTTTTTAATAAATTCGCAGCTGAATTCGAACACATAAAGGATCTTTTAGGACATTGACCATGGTGATTTGACGCAGTTGCTGGCATACCACTCGTGTGATCACACGAGGCAACTACTCACACAGCAAGCTTGTTCATGAAGAGGGTATTTTTCTCTCCTTCTTTTGTCAAGCATTGTAACGTTCTGATAATTGTTAAATGAGAGATGGGTTTCAATACTTTCAAATAGAGCAAGATCACAAATGGAAAGGTTATAAGAGAGGCATAAACAATCTGCAAAACGAATAATCCAATCGTAAGCATGCAAAATAAAAAAACTGATCCACAACCAATCATCCCAAACAATAATATTCCAGCAAGCCAAACAAAATACTTTTTCCCATTGTAATTTTGGCCAACTTTCAGAGAAAAAGTTCGTTTTGAAAAGTGCAAGAAAGTGGCATGTGACAACACATTTGTGTATAGTCCCAAAATAACGGTACTAATGGATCCACTTGTGAGAATCATCATGGCCCAAATCACATGAGGGTCATATTGTTGAATCATTAGTAGTGCCAAATAAATATAGGCGCAAAATAGGCATGAAAAAATCACCACACAGACGGGCATGAAATTGAAAAACAAGTAACTTTTCCAGCTCTCTTTTCCATCCTTAAAATGTTTCACATGATCCTCAATCATGTTTCCAAATAAATTCGAAAGTAGAAGAGACGGTAATTCAATTTTTCCAACTTGCTTAATAATGATCAATGCTGCAAAACAACACAATAAAAGATTCAATAACAACAATTCCCAAGGAACAATTCTGTACAGTGCAGTTTTTCTGAAATAGGTTTGCCACAAGTAACTGGGAGATAGCATGGGGTATCCAATAAAGGTCCAAGGCTTGGCTGGAAAAACAAGATGGAGTGCAATGGGGCCATCATCGAAAGCTTCCGATGCAAACTTGTACCACCCAATGCTCGATAGTAAGGCCAACTGAGATTGAACGTTAAAATTGAAAGGAAGTCGATATACAGAGGATTGAACATTTCTTGAACGTGCAATTTCTTCAAAATTCTCATAAGGTAGGTTGGCATCGCTACCTTGCTGTTGTTTGGCTCTCGTCGCCAGAGATCCCAATGGCCATGCTGTGCTATTGGTGTTAAAGTCAAAATATCGATTAATAAATCCTTGTTCTCCACCGTCATAGCTCTTATACTCGGGTTGTCTTGTTTTTTCAATCATATCTCGATACGTTTCAGCATTTGGTTCCAAAACCATTAAACCACCATTGAAAAATTCTGGTATGCACAAATCACTCACTGCACAAAAGTGTCCACACTGAAAAAGAGTGTCAATTTGTGGATTCAATACCACAACGTCCGCATCAAAGTAAATGACCCTTTTGAAATTAAATTCATCTAATGTCCACATGTGAAGCTTGTTGAAGGTGTCAATGTAACGATTTTCAACATTGTTGGCAACTGCATGCTTTCCTTCTGTTGGATTTGAAATATAGGAAGCAATCACAAAACGCATACGAGGAAGTTCTTCTGGCCTTAATGAGTTCTGAATGTCGCTAATTGTCAAGAGTGTCCGTTTCACAATGACGCTCTCGGTCAATCCCTTAGCTTGATTAATTCTTGGAGGTACGACCACCACAACGAAGGGATAATTTGTATTTGTGTTCGAGATCACACTCTGAAATAATGTGACAACTCCTACTGTATAGTCAAACGCCAGTTTTTCATTGCTGGCAACTGACAAGAAGGTCGAAAATGCAAAGGATGAATTTGTTGGATTCACCATGTCTGCCCTATTAAATAATTCTTTAAATTGGGAAAGGGTATTTACAGAATTTTGAAGATTATCCATGGAAGGTGCCAAAATATTTGTTGACCTTTGGTCACTGTTGGAGATGGGCTTTACACTTGCCGCTTTGTTGATATTCGTCAATGTTAGGACTGAAGTCACCACCACAATGAGAAGTATCACAAAAATGACAAACGCTCCATTCATGTCGATTCCCAAAAACCTTTTATAAACTTCCCTACTGGACGATACAAAGGTTGAGAGGGATGGTGGTGCTTGAAACGAAGTAACACTAATAGAATAAGCAGATGAACTCAATGGTTTGTTTTCATCCTCACTATCATCGTCATTCAACATTTCACAACAAGATTCTCCATGATCATACGAACCTTGGAGTGAATCTTTCTCGGGAATAGCATCATTCAGAGTGTCGTGATATTGCCTTCGAGAATGGTCCATTTCCTTCTGTTGATCATCCTTTTCAAAATTACTATTACTAGTATTGCCTTGTAGTGTTGTAGTAATAGTAGTACTACTATTGAGGATCTGCGTGGTGTAATTATTGTTGTTGTTTGTACTATCACTCGGTATATTTTCGCTCATAGTGGAAAGAGATAATAACGATGATGACGATACTCTATTTCTGGATGGTGATGATGATGAGATATTCCTGTTCAAAGTTGTTGTTGTTGTTGTGGTTTGCGTACTGAATACTGATGAAGCCTTGTTGTTGTGGTTGTTCGCCTGATCAACAACGTGAAGAGGGTGAAGAGTCTTCTTCGTTCTTTCGTCCTTCCGTGGTGGTAGTGGTTGAAGTGGTGGTTGAAGTGGTGGTATTTGTTGTTGTTGTTGTTGTTGTTGTTGATCATGACCTTGGTGATGATGAGAGGTCATTTCATCCTCACGTGAGAAATTGGACGATGAGATTTGTCGTTGCTTCTGAGAACACAGACCCGTCGTCGTCCTGCTGGCCATGAGAGGGATCACAATTGTTGTTGTTGTTGTTGATGTTGATGTTGGGAAAGGTGAGGACCTAATTTTTTAAAAGGCAACCAATAAATGCAACGTTTCAATTATCATCATCATCACCATCATCGTTGAAATCGCGGACGATGGATGGATGCAAGATCAACAACGCGTGAAATGTCTTGTTGAGAATGCACCTTAAATGGAGGTTGGACGTGTCGTCGCTTATTATTGAGAGTATTGGATTCACGAATAAGAATTGGAAGAATGAGTGTGATTGGAGAGATATTTCAAGGTGAATTTTGAAAATTAGGAGTTGGAAATGGAGATGAGTTAGAAAGTGCGAGTGTTCAAGGAAGGAACTTGATGACATTTGACACAAAATAATCATGATTAAATTTGTGATTAAGGTCGAATATTCTCTGAATATTCTTAAGGCAGAACGTTCTTATTGTTGTTATAATAAAAAGGCTAAAAATACCTAAAATTATTATTTTTTAAATTTCGAAAAAAAATGCGCAAGTCTTTACGATGGTTTTGTTTTCCTCTCGGACTCTCCTATTTTCTTGCCGAATTTTATAGAGAACAGAGGAGAACACAATTCATCCACTCCTATCTCGGATTTAATAGAGAGGAACAAGAACTGTTGAACAAGATGAATTTTCAAGCCTTTGATACCCGGCGGATTGATCGGGATATAGTGGAACAGGTTTCTGCGAGCATCAAGCAACGATTTCAAGAAGAGGGTCATGGAAATATATTCGGGATGGTCATTCCTCGGAGTTGGACGCTTGTGATGGGAACATTGGCTTTTCCTTTTGTAGTGTGTTTGACTCCGTTGCATGCGTTGAGTTATCCCATGAATGCATTGACCAATTATTTGGTGGTCTCCTCAAACAATGGAAAATTCTCAAAAGATGACAATCTTAATAGCGACAACAATATGAACACGCCAAACATGACCTTTGGAGAACATGTCATTAATTATCTGAAATTGATGGAACAGTTGTATTCGGAAATTTCTGGACTGCCTCAGTGGTTTTGTGAACGAGTGGTAGATCATTGGAAAACCTCTTCCAAAGAATGGAAAGAGAGAGAAAATTACATGTATTTGAAATTAGCCATCACGAATGGTATGGACATTTTCACACAGGAGGAATTGAATTCTATTAACACCCTGCTCGGAGATGTTGAGGTTTATGACAATTTTCAAAAATACTGTACTCGTTACGAATCATTTTCTTCGACCTTCCACACAAGAAGGAGAAGTGTTGTAACGTTTGGCCATGAATACAAGTGGTGGGATAGCCTCTCTTTGGCGAAGAGCGCATTACTTTGGTATTGTAATAATGACTATGAAAAGATGAACAATTACAGTGAAGATGAACGTCAACGGGAAAAGAAGAAGAGAATTCAATTTGCATTGGAAAGCTTGGAAAAAGCTCACATGTTAATGAAGGATTTAATTGGAGATTCACAGAAACACAATGAAAATATTAGTGAACTCGAACGCATGGACACTCTACTGGAACAGAATATTGAAATTGTGAAAACACATTTAGGAATAGTACAACAGAAGCACTCATCTTAATTCTACTACTCAATCCCCTCAATATTCTCAAAAAAGGCAAGATTGAGCAAATTCTGTCACATGTTTCGATGATCCACGAGAAAGCCGTCAAGCTTACCACACATTTATGAACATGAAATCCTTTTACAAGAATACTCAAGGCCGGAAGAACTATTCAAAATCCAACGTCTTTCTCGTTCGGTGAATTTTATTTCCTAGTTGACTCTGTGCATTAAAAAGTGAAAATTCGAGGAAAACAAGAAAAAACCATGAAATCAAGATCGCTAGTGGCAATCTTCTCCATCGAGTGACATGCTTTTTTTATGGAAGAATGAGAGCTCTTGTCTCTTCACACCAACACACACACACAGAAAACAATAACAACAACGACCACCCGATGACTCGTTTCGTTGCTAACTATCAACGCTAACATTAGGTCATGTGGAAACGTTCACTTCTTAAAATGTCGAATATACATTTTAATAGACATTTCCAAAAACACCCATCACAACCATCCTCCAAAAACAAATGCAAAGAAACCCCTCCAACCACAACCACACAGCAACGTCTCATTCAACCACAACAACACCGCCACCATCAGTACCATCTCAACAGTTGTATTTATTCACAGAAAGTGCAACAGTCTTCAAACAACAACCTCCGCCTTCTCGACATGAACAAATCATGACAGAGTTGAATGCCTTGGCGCCAGGCGAAGCATCTGCATCGTCGCCAGCGTCACTGGTGCATATTGAAACCATTCCACAACAGGTACAACCTCAAAGAGATGATAAAGGAAATGTCCTAACATCTCTAACACATCATCAACAACAGCAAGAAGGAGCAGCCTCAGTAAATTTCATGGAGGCGAGTCCTTCACACATTCAGTATTCAAGCCCCTTTGCTTCTAATGAAAATTATAAGAGTGAACACATTTCGCAACAAATGTCACCATCAACTATGCCGCTGGTTGGTGGAAAATATCCACAATTTTATGGAGACCGATCAGATCAGAGAATTGACTCACTCCAATTAGTTCCATTTGAAGCCACATTACATGAAGATTTGGAAGATGTTGATATTCACACCACAGAAGAAGATACATCCACTCTTCAATCGCTACGAAGACGATCCTTTCTACTTGCCAGGCCTTCCAAACATTTGAAATTCTATTTTGGACTTGCTATTGTTGTGGCAGTGTTGGGATGGATGGTTCCTTGCTTGTCACTACTTCCCTTAATCGCCTTTTACGGATACTTTAAAAATTCACACAACCCGAGAGAACGAAAATATGCACGCTCCTCAAAAAAAGCAATTTATTTCCTCATTCTGTTCGATATTGTCATGTTCATTGTGTTATTTGTAAGTGTGACGATTTATGTTCTCGCCAGAGAAAGAGCAAAACCAAATTTCAATTAAAATCAATAAAATTTGTTTTATCACAAGGCAAAAAATTTATATCGAAAGTTCGTTCGAATGAAACAACAGATTGCCTGTCCGTTAATTAGTTTCGTTCACGAATACCAATTTCACAGCAACCACTTGATCTTCACTCTTTTTAAACAAACATGCATAACATCCGTCACCGTAACCACTAGATGAAATGATTCCGTATGGCACTGGAATGCTGTTTGGGTAGTTTCGTTGCTCCATAACCTTATTCACATATTCTTGCCATTCCGAGAAAAAACTGAATTTGAAATTAAGGTCAATAGCAGATCGATTTTGCTTCTTCTCGAGCTCTAGAACGGATGCATCATTGAAATACTTTTGATCATAAATTCCTGCCATAGCCACATCAACTCCAACTCCAAGCTTCATGACATACCATCCACCTTCCAATTCCTTTTCGTGGAACTCATTCTTTTCAATTTTTCGAGAGCGATCATTTGGTTGATAAGTGCCCTCAGGAACGATCCAAATTTTAGGATCTTGCAACAGGTATTTGTAATCACCGTGAAAGGCAAGTAATTGAGCCACATTACCTCTACCGTCAAAAATTTTCGAGTCACAACCGTATTGAACCCATTTCCATAAACCAGGTTTTACATTTTCAATAATCACGCCACCTCTTTCGGAGAAGGGATCACAAACACGAATTTGGGTGCTCTCTACCTGGAATAATTGTTCAAGAGCAAGTTTTTCAAAGATCTTAGGTTTTTTTTGTGAGAGTGATTGTGACACCAATGATGAAGCAGTTTCTTCTTTTGATCTTGATTGATTTGAAGATTTGGGTGAGAGAATTCCAATAAAGCTGCTTTTCCTTGAATGTGTTTTTGAGGTCTCGGCACCGTCCACTTCGTCTCTCATTTTGTTACGCTCCTCAACCAAATCTTTCAAATTGATACTTGTCGATGAGGAACATCCACGAGTTATACTTGCAATGTTAATGATACCACTCGATTTTCTTCCATCCTTCATGTCCAAAATAAAGTAACGATACTCTAGGCGATCAGGAAACCAAGATGTAGTATGCATAATTGGAGCACCCAGATAAGAGGCAAAATCTTCAGGTTCAAGTTCTACATAAGAGTCACTAATGGCATCTCCTAATTTGTCTTTAAATTCTTTACACCTACACTCAATAACAGTAAGGATAGTTCCATTTTGTAGCTTGATAATCTTTTTTCACAAAACTTACCCTATTCCTGCAATAATTTCCATGTCATTATATCCATTCTCGACACATTGATAAGCAATAGATACTCTTTGTTTCTCTCGCGAGAGTGTTGAAGGATCAACTATTTCCAAACTCTTGGAGTCCTGTAATCGAGGGTCATAACAAGAGAACTCCAAGTCTTTCAAATAGGTCTCCTCATTGAATAAATCACTGACAAGCTTGAATTCCAATCCCATTAAATCTTGCAAAGAGAGTACCTTTTCAAACAAGCGCTTTGTTTCATTGTTAAATTGGGCCACGCATTGTGATTGCTCACACCAGAAAAGTTCGCTAAACTGGTTGTTGATGATACCAATCTTTCCTTTTGCCTTAGAGAAGGGTTCATTATTTCCGAGTGCTTGAGGAATATAAAACACGGCACCTTCATGGGTACGAAGCAAAAGTCCAACATTGCCAATTCTTGTCACACTCTCAAAATCATCATTCCACCATTCCAAATGTTGAACGACTTTCAAGCTGGTACATTCAGAATCGCTCCAAAGGAACTCGTAAAGTTTTCCTTCTTGCAACATAAAGCTTCTCAATCTTTGATCATTCTCCATGAACGGTACAAATTTGGGATATCTTCCAAAATGACCTTCAGAGAAGCTGAAATTCTTTGAAAGTGTCTCATCGAGGAGAGGGATTGGATGACTTGTCACAAATTCATTCTGCTTCAATGAATATCTGTAAATTGAATCGCCAAAATAAATTCCACTAAAGGAATAATTTTCAGTATTGTTCGTTGCAATGTTTGAACAGGGCAACACTAGGAAGGCGTTCTTACAGCGATCCTTTCCTGAGGAGGAAGAAGACACTGATATTCCCACTGTTTCAAGAGTCAACAATGGTGGCATACAATCATTTTGTCTTTTTTCGATCTGTGGAAGAGTATAGGTACCAGAAGACTGCATGAAGAGAGCTCTTCCATTCACAAATCCCATAGCAACATTATTCGAGGTGCGTGTATAGTGTTGAATGAACATGTCTTCCTTCAAATTCCAATTAGTGATGATGGCTTCCTCATTGCAGGTACAGTGTGCAGCGGTCAAGTATCCAACATGACACAAGGCTCTCATTCTTCTTCCTGGTTCTGCAGGAGAATTTTCATCATTCTTCGTAGTCGACTCGTTGGAATTTCTCGACCACATCTCCGATTCCCAATCCAATTTCACTTCACTCAACGAAGCTGGCTTTTTGTTTTTATCGGACAAGGCAGAAAGATCATCCACCCTAAAGATTTCTCTACATTGAATATTCTTCAAATCTGAGATTTCATAAATGGAGAAGGTCTTGCCAGTGGTTGTTGCAGTATCATCTTGTGATTCAAAGGATCCTTCCACAAACACAAACGTCTGATGAAAAGGTTGAATCTGTGGTTGAGAGGCATAACACAAGCGGAAACCATGATGATGATCTTGTGTTTGGTTTTTCCTTTGAGACCAATGCTGGAACTTGCTTGCTGGCATCTTGAGATATTTTTTTTTATGTTTTTTTCAGTACTTGTAGCGATTCCAGAAATTGGAGGATTTCTTTGGCGTTTGTTGTTTACAATGGGTTATTAGGTTGCTTGGTTTTTCAAATCAAGAACAACACCAAATTTCTCGTGGTAGCCCTTTTTCAACACTTTCATTCAATTGATCGCCCATTTTAAATATTGGTCAATTTCATGTTGAATAAAAGTGATTCTGAAAATGATTCCATCAAAAACATTTTGCTGAATTATAATTATTGCTGTCGATTCAATCAAATTTGGAGCTCACCAAGATGAATATCGCAAAATTTGAAGGAGAGCCAGAGAGAGAATTAGAACGAAAAAAAACAAGAAACAGAGTTTTAAAAAGTAAAGACTCGTTTGAAACAACACTCAGTTTACTCGTGATGTCAAATTTCTGAGTGGGAGAGTTCTTGGATCCAGTGACTGAGATCTCTCTTATTGAAAAATCAACCTTGTTGGTTCTTGTTCTGCATTGTCAGAACAGGTTCGAGTTCCTCTAACGAAATGCCACACACGAGTCCACACCATTACCAAACACTCCAAAGGTTTCAAATCAAATTCTTGACTCATCAACAAATCTTCTCGATCCATGTCAAATTCAAATAATGAAAAGAAAGTGAATGAAAATCCATTCATGGCTGCACTCTTCGAATGACCACTTGATGCTGGTGAGTTTGTCAATGTCCCTGACAACTCCTCATTCATACCATTTGCCTGTTCTAAATCAATTAAATTGGCATGATCCTCATCATGAAGAGAAACATGAGTATCCACAGGACCATTCACATCTTTTGTGAATTCATGACAATGATGGTCCTTCCCTTTTCTTCTTTCCTTTTCTTCACAATACAAATGCAATTGATAATGATATACCAAACACAACAAGAAGGTAATGATGCATGCCACCACCACATCGGCCGTATAATGTTCCTTTGACCACACAATTCCAAACAACCCCAAGACACAACTTGAAAGTAAAACCACAACTAACAGAGCTCTCATTCCTATCCATAGATATCGAGCAGTTTTTGATGAAAACGTGAATGTTAGAGAGTTGGTGGCACTGGTGATCGTTGTATCGGTTGAAGAATGAACATGAGATGAAGTCATTCCATGAAAGGATCGAATCGAAGAATAATAAATGACAAAAAAGGTCGAAAGAATCAATCCACAAGAGTGACCAGAAAACATGTAATCGCCACAGGTATATCCCAATACAGTATGTTCTCGAGAGGAGGAAGGGCCCATCAATCTTTCAAAAGTGCTCATTTCTTGCAAGAGTTGACACTTTTTCACATCCTGAGGATTTGGAATACTTAATAAGGTACTTGAAATGCTCATTAATCTCAACATGAGTAAATAACCATTCAACAAAAAGTATCTCGCCACAATATTGAATCGATGTGTTCGATTGAAAAAGGCCAACACGAACATGAGAATACACATTACAACAGTTATGGTCTCTGTCATTTTGAACGCCTCTGGGAATGGAGTTTCAATTTGATCCAAAACAAGATCACGAAGAGGAGGTTGTGTTAAATCCACAGAAGGAACCAATATATGCATGGTGATGAAACGAGTTAGAAATGAAGCAGAGAAAAAGAAGGTAAAAACAAAAACCAAACGAAGGAAAGGATAAAGAAAGAGACTTTTGAAAGAGGATTTCCTGAAAAAGGAAAGAAGAGTGTTTTGAAGTTTTGATGATGAAATTGAAGGAGAAGTGGTATCTTTTAGCGGATGAAGTATTGAAGAAGAAGAAGAATGTGGAGATTCTAAAGGTAGTAATTGGGGAGAGTCATTGGTAGTAGCATGCTCAATGGTTCGTTTTGAAACATCATGTGTGGTTAGAATGGAAATGGTGTCATCATTTTGATGATTGGAATCAGAAATTTTGACTTGAGAGGACATGTTCATAATTTAAATGCAATTCAAGAGTGAAGGCAATAACGAACGTGAATACATGTGATGTTTTTAAGCAATGTTACCCACTGTTAGATTCTTTTTGAGTGGATTTTTTGTTGGATTTAATATCCTCTTGGAATTACACTTATCGTGATCGAATTTTCTCACACGAATCTTCGTTCCATTATCGGACATGTCTCTTGTCTGTGAGAGAATTTACATAAGAATGGCAAATCAGCAATGCATTTTCTGCTTTCCTTATTTTTCAACCTGCCGTTTCCTTTCAAGACATGTGACATCATTCGTCCTTGTTTGAATTTGAGCGAATCCCAAAAAAATCAGTACGAGCTCGATGGATCGTAAGATGAGCTGGCATTTGACAGGGAATCTTCCAATGAGTTTACTTAAAAACAATCACTCGATTGTTTTGAGAGTCACAACAGAATAATTCTCCTGTACACTCGTTCAAACAAATTCCGTTTGGCCAACGAAGCAATTGTATTGAGTGACCTGAAAAAACGTGAAGAGGTTTGCCATCCTTGTTGAAAATTTGAATACGATCATTGTTGTATTCGCTCAAAATAATGTGCTGGGAGCCTTTGTCGTAGGTCACCGAATAACAATGTGATAGCTCTCCAGGTGCTGTTCCCTCCTTTCCGAAAGTTCGTATACTTGTCCAAGCATTTTCAATCTTTCTAAATATTTCAATTCTTTGATGGGGAGATGTTTCGCTAACAATTAAATCATTTTCGTCAGTAAAGGCCAAACCCCAAGGTTGGTTGTCAAGTGAAAATTGTGAAATAATCTGACCATAATCTAAGCTCAATATTAGTATTGATCGTGCTATCACTTCACTGACAAAAAGTTGCTTCAAAACAGGATGAATGGCGATTCCTCTAGGAACATGAAGCTTTTTGGAACACCAAATGCTTTGATTTGTGTTTCCAGTCTCCAATAATTGTCTTAAATCATGTTTGTAAATGATACAACTGCCACAAACATAAATTAACGCATCATTTCCTCTACTGTCGTAATTTTCCTCAATACATAAATAAAAAGGACTTATCACAGGGAGTGTTTTTTTGTAGGCTTTGCTATACAAGTCGAATACTTGAATTCTATTGTTGGTGTTATCCGCGATTAATATACATTCATGATTATAACTGATCTTAACGTCCCAAGTCCAGTTAAAGTGCTGATTTGATTTACCTGGTTCTTTATTCCAATGCCCGAATGTATGAGCCACCTCAAATTTCATAGAGAAAGGCTTTACTTTCCTTCGTTTTTCATTCATCTTTCCTCTCAATTTTTCATAAATGAGATCGTGATCGGTGTTGATAGGAAAATCAATAATATGAAGAATGGTCGAGTCATCGGAAAGAACATCTTCATGATCGTGAAACATTTTTTTTAAAATGTTTTTAAAGATTCAATTTTAAAATAATAATTTCAATTTATCAAATGAATGTGTGAAAGAGTACAAACACTTGAAGAGCCTTATTCGAAATTTCACGATGAAAGCATGATCATGGTTTATTGAACCATGTCATGGCGACCACTAATCTTTGAAAAAGAAAGCTGAACAGAGGTTCCCAACAAAAACGCCAAAAAGAAAAAAAAAACCGTTAAAAAATATACGAACACCAAAACCTTGAATTGCATCTTCACCATTCTCCGAGAATACACAACAACAACACAATAATCCACTCCACCCTCAAGAAAGCGACCACAACGACTACATTTGATAAAAATTCTCATACGTACGAAATTGCTCTATTCATTATGGAATTTGGAGAAGAAACAATGAATACGGAAGACCATGGCTTGTTTGAGGTCATACGTCCCGAATCACCATCGGAGAATGCAGCTGGACAACTTTTTCATCCGTTGAATACATCCAGAAATCCTTTTGAGCCCTTGCATCATCATGATGTAGTAATGACTGAGAATAGCAATGGCTTTCCACCACATCCTTCTACATCCAGTCAACATGAAGACAAACAAGAACATCATAAGGATCATTCATTCAGCGGACATAGCAATCCCGAGGAACTGTCTGAATTGCAAGTAACCAATTTACAAGAATTACAACCTATTGGTAAAATTACAAATGTGGTGGAGAAGAAAGTAATTATTGAAGTATTTGTGGATAAGAAGAATGGAAGCACGATGCATCAACACGTTGTTTCTCAAAACGACACCAATCTTAAGGAGAAAAATATAATTGATAGCGATCTTTTGAGGACGCAATTAAAGCTCAATATAGGGGCTGTATTATTTTCAAAAGATGGAAAAGCAATTGGAAAAATTGCTGAGGTCATTGGAAATGTGTATGCACCATATTTTGTATTGGTTTATCCCGACGTGCATACCATGAGAAAAGTGTTCAATTTACCAAATCCTCCTTCAGTTCCCACAACAACAAGTCATCACACGGATCAACCTCCTGCTGTTAAGGAAGCATCTTCAGAAGTATCACAATCTTTCACACCCTCCACAACTTCAACACCTGCAAACGAAGACCTTGAAGCCACTACACCCACAAAGAAAACACCGTCACGAAAGACGCCACGCAAAACGCAAACTCCCAAGAAAACTCCATCCAAACAATTTGTCGAAGACGATTTGGTCATTGAAAATGTTCGTGATATGACAGTCCTTCAGCTCAAGCCATATTTACAGAGACGAGGTATGACTGTGCACGGTAAAAAAAAAGAACTTATTGCGAAACTTCGTAAATATGAAAGAGAAAAACAACAATATCGAGAGGAAGCAAATAATGTATCTTCTTCAGACGATGACGACGATATGAGCACAAGTAGTGACGACGAAGAGATTCTTTCAACTCCAACGAGCTCTCAAAAATTTGCTCTAAGATCCAAGAAAGACTTGGAAGGAATGGAAAGTGACGAAGAGGAGGATGAACACCCCAAGCAAGACAAGCCTCAGAGCGCTTCGTTGGACAAGCTCTCTCCAGATGAAATTTCTCAAATTAAGAATAATTTTAGCGTTGTGTATTGTCACGGTGCAATCAGTGCACCGTTGGATGAAGTCAGCACCATGAATATCGTTTCTAATCACCTAAAATCATATGATGCAATGTTAAATGCAGATGAAAAGACAGAGATTGTCACATTTTCTGACGACGAAGATGAAAACGCTTTCAAGAGTAGAGCAAAGAAGGAGCGTCCAGAGAAACCACCCGCTCTTAAGAGAGGGCACGACCAAGTATCTACAACAGAAGAAACCAAAATAGCAGAATTAACTCCTAAAAAGCAAAAACCTCTTCCATTCGCAGACCTTGCCTGTGAAGATACCGCTGCGATTGTTGCCACTTCCTCCACCATTATCACCAGCACCGTCGTTAGTACGAGTACTCTCAAGAGTGAGGAGATTCTGCCTTCGGATATACAAACACCTCGAGAAGCAGTACCAGTTGAACAAGCGGTAATTGAGGTGCCTCCTTCCACAGTGGACTCAACCAGAATTCCAATCGTCAGAAAAGCAAGAAAATCCTCTCCAAGAAAGTCACTCCCATCATCATCGTCGAGTCCCACACCTTCCCTCAGAACTGATAATACGAGGGTGATGGCTGACACAAAGCCTGAACCAGAATCCTTCTTTTCGAAATGGTGCTCGATCATGTAATTGCCATTCACTAGCGACCTGCTATGTCAACAATCTAAACCACCTAAGACGACCATTTATTCAACAAGTGTTCAATAATACATTTCAACATATATTTAAATACCTCGATGGTAAGACAAGCTCATATTGTATATTATCAAGATTTTCTGACAACAAAGGATTTGTTATGTAGTGATTTCAAGTTTTTTCAATCACAATGCGTTTGGGTTCATTACGACCAAAGTTACCTGTGAGATCAGGATTTTCCATACCAAACACCAAAAAAATTCCGCAATTTCCTTTTTTGACAGGTGACTGTTTTCCCTCAAAACCAAACTCTGAGAACTGTTTAACCACAACACAGTATTTAGAGGACCAACACAACTCCCATCATCACAAGGATTCAATTTTAACTCCCGATATCATCATTCATCATATCATTCCACATTTAAACCGAAATGATATCATTAAATTGGCGGGTGTTTGTTTTGCATGGAGAAACATCATCAAATCATCACCAATTGATTTTGAATTCACTGCAACAGGTAACAAAATATCCAATGCAGGATGGTCTTTTTTTCTCTCAAAGCTCTCCAATATGGGAGATGTATTATCATTATTTACAAAGGCTTCTTTTAGTTATCTCAAAATTCAAAAGTCTCAATTTAAATCAATATTCGAATCACCACAAATAACTTCTTTGAAATTTCATCACACCAATTTCAATTCGACAACTCTTTCATCTATTCTGAGATCATCCATAACAGAATTAACTTTAGATTCTTTTAATCTTTCACGTAAAGATTTGAAAATAATTTCTAATATTGGTATTGATGACAATAGCATGAAAATGTTTTCTAATATTCATATTCCTCATAGTTTGGAATTATGGCTGACTGGTTTAACTGATCAAGGTATAAAAATTCATTCGAAAGGTAAATTAAGGATCCACAAGCTTATTCTGCGGAAATGTGAGCTTACTCGAGACGGTGTTGAGTCTTTATTTCAAATTAAAACATTGGAAGAATTGAATGTTTCTGAAGTTCAGCCAAGGAGTGAAGAGAAATGGATTACAGAATACGCACAAACATTACAGATCAAAATTACATTCTATCCTTATTCATTTAGGTCATACCAACCCTTCTTTTAACTATTTTTATGGTGATGAAAAATGGAACACATTTCAACATTTTTGTAATGGGAATTGAATGTCAACTTTTTATGTTTCAAAAGAGGTCCTTTGAATAGATGAGGACTCATCAAACCTGCAGCAGCAGCGAATAGCCAGGATTGTCCTCTCTGACAAAGTTATTGATAGCAATATTAAATAATAAATTGGTAATAAAGTAAATTCTTCGTAATACTGAAAATCAATGAAATGTGAGTAAATCAATTCTATTGATTGCCATGTCCATAATTTTGAAAGTTGGCCAACTAGTTAATGTATGAATGAGTGCCACAACTATATCTACCACCATTTGATCGTGTTTGAATCAATTATTCTTCCCTTTTTCAATAATATCCACACTTCCCGCCAAAACTCGGTACAACAACTGCAAAAAAAATTCCCTCCAACGAACGTTATCATCGTTGTTGTCATCATGAGCGAAACAGCACAAGAGTTTGATGAAGAGACCCGAAAGTGTATTGAGCTTTCAAGGAAAAGGTTAGAACCTCTGGTTTCAAAGATTCCGTTGCAGGATAAGCACTTGGCAAGACCACCTGTTGCCTTTTTGAAAGCGCTTGTTCTGTGTTTGGTCCGAGAACGAGGTTATCCCGAAGGGTTGTTTGATGAAGAGTTTTTGAAAACCAAGAAAGATTTAACGGTAAGTTTGTGCTTATTCTGTATAATATATTTTGCATGATTCACCCTGTTCCTTCTTCTGTCAAAATACATTTCAATGGCAATAATCGATTATTAATGGGTTTATTGAACCTCATTAGAATGAAGAAAAAACCAATTTCCTAAAGCAATTGATCAATGTGGTCATCCATACGATAAAGAAAAACATTCCTGTAAATATACAACTCATCATTAAGGGCAAAGAAAGCCCGAAGAATATTACTGTATTTTTCCAAGCCCTTGCAGAGGCTGCTGGAAATAAGGACAAGTATCAATACAGAGAAGCGATCGAAAAAATCAAATCAGGAAAATACAAGGATTATACAGAAAGAGAGGCGGAAAAGAAAAAAGCGGAGGATGGCCAGCAGCAACAAAATGCAGCAACCCCCAACACACCATCGGATTCTTCTGGGGCTTCCAACAGTACGAGTAAACAGCAGCAACAACAAAAAACAGCAACTACATCAGCTTCTGCACAAAAACAATCTCAACAACCTCCGCAACAAGCAAAGCAACCAACGACACCATCAACACTCCCAACAACAAATGCAGCAGAATCAAAACCTCAACAGCAGCAACAGGTTTCAGGCTCATCTCCAACGACAACAAATTCTCCATCTCTAAATCAAGATCAAGGTCGCCCATCATCGAGAGGTGTCACTTCATCTCAAACTCCTGCGAGTAATAAGCCTCTTACACCATCGAAAGATGAGCGATCAACCACACCTAATTCCATTGATCAAAAAGCAAGCGTGAGTCGACCAAGCTCTGGTAGGGAAGTTTCAAAGCCGTCCACTCCAAATACAAATACTCAAGACGATCAACAACAACAGCAACCACTTGCTCAAAACCAAGAGGATCCAAACTTGGCACAATATTCAAGGCCATTCTCGTCCCGGGGCCAATCCGCGAGAAGGGCACCTCCAAAAATTAAAACAAATGTTCGAACTATTGACACACAAGAAATGCCAACTGAAAAGACACTTGTAGAAACAAAAGCTGCTGAAGGCTTAATCACTGACGAAAATGAAGACAAGGAAGATGACCAAATCATTATTGAAAAGAACGTTGCTGTTAAATCCTCAACTCAAAGTAACACCAATACAGAACAAAAAGGAACTCTTGTCAACAAGCTAATGGAAAACGAAAGCGACATTGAAAAGAAGCGCAATGCTGGCAAGGTACCAAATGCAAAACCCTCAAATGACGAGCCAGTGAAAGGAATTGTTCTTCAAACAGGAAAGAAAGAAAAGGATAAGGAAGTAATCACCACTGAACTTTCGACGTTAAGGGAACAAATCCAAACACTAATTTCAAAAGTTAACCCACTTGGTAAAACAATGGATTACATTCAAGAAGATTTAGATAGCATGCAACGAGAACATGATATGTGGAGAAAGGATGTGGAACTTCAGCGGCAACGACTGATCGAAGAGAGGTTGAAAACAGATCAGGAAGTGTCTTCAGTCCAAGCACAACTCAAAGAATTGGAACAAAATATCGTAGACAAACTGGAGAAAATTAATTCGTTGAGGAGTACCATTTTGCAAAAAGACAAACTTTTGGAAACTTTATTAAGGAATGTTGTGGCCTAAGATCAATTTAGGCTTGCTTATTATTCTAAAAAATATTCAAATAAATTATTTTTAATATGACATTACAAGTGACTCACAAATGAGTCAAGCTCACTTGATAATAAATTCCAAATAATAAATAAATAGAATTCACATCAACTTAATTTGTATGTCCTGCAATTCAGTGGTGCTTCCTTCCGCAGACAATTTTGAAAACTTGAGTAACTTGGCGATAAATTCCTTCGCTGTCTTGCCTTCTCCTTGCTCTTGGCGATACATTAATGCATAATATCCTCCACTGGCAATGGCATTCACATTTCGAAATAATGGATCACTTGATATCAACTTTAACAAAATATTCTTGTTACCTTTCGTTTCGACGTCCATTCCACAAACATAAACTTCATTGTTGGTCGACAAGGCACAAGTATGGTAGAAACCACAACAAATGTCTTTAAAGTGAACATCTACTTGCACTTTTGTGAAGGTCGATACGTTTACATTCGTTCCAAGGCTGAGCTCTCCACTATCATTATGTCCACATGCAACGATCGAACCAGATTGCGTCAACACTACGGTATGATGAATTCCGAGAGCAACTTTGAGACCTTT
Organism: Naegleria fowleri; assembly: GCF_008403515.1. Classification (NCBI taxonomy): domain Eukaryota; phylum Heterolobosea; class Eutetramitea; order Acrasida; family Naegleriidae; genus Naegleria; species Naegleria fowleri. The sequence goes on from NW_025407954.1 coordinate 65,361, forward strand.
TTCATTATTTGGCAATGGTGCTTGAACAAATTGAAAGGACGTGGATTGAGAATGACCTAATTTTCCATAATCATTTTGCCCCGAGGTGAAAACCTGTCCATCCAAATTAATAATGGCTCCATGTGAATACGAAAAATCTGCATCCAAAATATGACTAGCAATTTTCTCAAATCGATAGACCGTTCCTGATTTTCCCATCTCCCCATTTGAATTGCCACCACAAGCATACAAAGTTCTATCTTTTGTAATAAATGCACATGTATTATATCGTGCAAAGAATTTTTCAATACTATACAAGTGTTCTCGTGGCACCAATGTCACGTCTGCCTCTGGTCCAAGTCTTGATATAGAAGATGTATCTCCAACACTTAACTGTCCATGATTATTAAATCCACTTCCAAAAAAGGCCAATCGTTTTTGATTGGGTAATCCCAACTCATGGGTTCTTTCCTCAAACTCGACCATTAACATGGAATGATTCCGACCACAAGCAATTTGTTTAATTTCCATTCTAATCACTGATGTACTTGATTGTCTCTGAAGAATTTGTTTCTTGGCCATCTCTGTAATATCTCTCAAATGCGAACTCGAATTGTCTTGCGCAACACCGTGTTCACCTGCACCTGTATAGCCACAAGCAAATAATCGATTTTCATTTTGTTTGTAATCCCGAAAGAGAAAGAAGGCAAAATCACCTCCCGTGCAGACTTGAATCAATGAAAAATGTTTTGGTATTCGAGAATTTTGTTCAGCAGCAGTAAAAGAAGGATCATCTTGATGTTCCGAATATGAGGAGGTCAATGATCGATGATTCGAGGAGCCCATTAAATTAGCATCCTCAAAGGCTTTTAAAAAGGAAATTAATCGAGGTTGTTTGATCGTGCCCGTAGTGGAGGAGGTTGGTAGAATAATGTTATGTGTGTTGTTGCCACAACCGAAAACGACAACCGCAGGATTGGAAGAGAGAGACATTTTTTCTTCTTTTTTGAAATATCTTGTAACTCTCTCTCCGAAGATTTATTCATTCAGAAATAGAAGAATAGTATATACTCCTCAATGTGATGGGAAAGCTTTGATGCACTTTGATCTGTTCGAACAATCATGTGTTTATAAAGAACTATACTCGAACGATCGTGTGTTTTTTAAGAACTATAAAATTATGAACCTCTTTAGTGAGGAAAAAAAAATAACACAACACCTCCGCTAGGTGTTCACCTTGAGCACCCTTTATCGCCACCCAAAGAACCATCTCCGAATCATTAAACTTAAATTTAAAACATATCTCTCCCTCTCTACGAAGTACTGTACTGATTTGGTACCGTACAACTACCACCGGTTATAAATACTGAGATTGTTACCGTTGTGATCAAACTGTTATCAAGACCCTATTACGATGGCAGTTATTAAGATCAAAGCGCTATTGACTGAATGGTATTTAATCAGACTAACAAGATCAGATTCGTTATACAAATTAAAAAAAAAGAAGAATAATTCAATTAGGATGCCCAGCAAGATCGGTAAAACAAGACCCAACCATGGACCCAAGCACTCTAGCTCACTTCAATCATTAAGCGACTACATTGCTTCTGCTAGTTCATCTGTAGATAATGAGCCCAATTTGACAAATAATCTCAACCCTACTCACAATTGCTCTACTAGTGTTGACACTAGATTGTACCCAACTATTGATCCAATAGCTGATGAAGAATTGGCCGCTAAAACTAATAGTAAGCATGAGTAACCAAGACAACATTGAATTGTTGGATAATGAGCTGACCAATAACCTCAACATACAAGACATGTCAGTTGATGAAATTGTTGGTAAAACTTTTCTCAAACACAATAATGCTAAACTAGATACAAACAGAACTCTTTTTGACACTGATCAGATTTTAGAAATTGTATCTGTTATTGCTAGCCCACACAACCCTATGACCTTAAATTTCCAACATGTTGTAAAAGCCACTCTCAGAATATTCTCTGATGACATTAAATACGAAATCACCACAGAAAGAAAGGCTTTTAAAAACCATAAGGACAGAAAACATGTTTGGGAGTTATGGAAGGAAAGAATGAAGAATATTAACAAACTATTATCTGAGAACAAGAAAAGTAGTAATGTCCAACAAGACAATGAAGAATTCAACATCAATGACATAGCAGTGAAGGAAATCACTCCTCCCAGATATATTGCTGTTAGATATAGCAAAATATTTGAAGAGAATGAGGTAATTGAATTAATTAAGGACAACCTTAGTGGCAAATATGTCACCATCAATCCGATTATTAAGCTCAATAATACCATAATTGTCACTATTGAAGATTGCGCTCAAGTAGAACAGGTAGTTGAAACATTACGTACAAAATTTAAAGAAGTCAATATCACTTCATCATGTGAAAACGACACCAAAAAAATTATACGTGTCCATAATATTCCAATAGGAGAACTATGGAAAACTATAGTCAAGGCAGATTGGAGGAATGCAATTGAAAGCGATACTGGTGAACCCATTGTTGAAATTGCTACAGCTAGAATTGGTAAAGAAATGGCAACAGTGATCACTGTCAAAAGTATGAAAGCCAGAAATAAATCATATGTTTTTGCCTTACATAGATTTGATTAGAGCTAGAATACAAACGGAATCCTCTCTTGCTAGAAAATACAATAATGACCAACCTGTATCCATACTTATCATCAATCAAGAGAAGAGAATATGTTTGATTAGACTCAACAATCTATCTAATGCCATCAGATTGGTAAACCATGCTGCATATGGAATGAATGAATGGACATTGGATTTTGCTCTCAATTATCCAATGCTAGAAGATATATCAAGAGGAAGATATATCAAGAGGAAATTGATGAGTGTCACAAAAAGCTAAAACTACTTGATTCACTTCAGTAGCTCCAGAATTATCTATTCTAACCCTCAACATTAATGGTCTCAGAGTAGAACCATTATCAGCCCTAAGAGGCTACCTCAACTCAATCACTCCTGATATAATCATGCTCCAGGAAGTTAAAAGCGTCTACATTGGTCCAGATTTCCCCTCTATATATTATTCTTCATTTACATATTATCATAATCCAAGAGATTCCTGTGGTGTATCTATTTGCCTCAACAAAAGCACTTTCAAAGATATTGAAGAAATCATCTTAGATCCGATCATTAAGAATAACGCGCGAATTATTGGCGTGAAATGTAAAATCAATTCAATTAATACTCTAGTAATTTCTGTACTTTCCAAATCAACCAGCTGACAGATGTGAATTCACATATATTCTTGACAACCTAATTGAAAAATATCCTAACTACAAAATCATTATTAGAGGTGATTACAATGCGATTTTATCCGAGAATCACTCCTCAAACGAATCTAGAAGAACTGATCAAAACATACTAGATCTTATTAACAAGAGAAATCTTAATTACTATCCTTTCCCTCATTTATCATGGCACCTTCATTATACTATTAACAAACAATCCAAGTCTATAATAGACTACATATCCACAGATTTTCCAATTGCATCTGGAGAAGTACTGAATGCCAACTTCATATCAGATCACAAAATGGTTAAAATTCTACTTGACCTCTCATGTCAACGAACACCTTTGTTAATTCGGAAGAAGCGTAACTTTCAAGATCCCAAAAATAAGAAAGAAGTGCTGGCCATTAGCAAAGAATGTGTATCTCAAGTTAAGAATTTAGAATCTGATAACGACAAATGGCTTTTCATTTGTGATAAACTAGGCGACAAATTTGTGGAGGTCAATCCACCTAAACTTGATCCTAAAATCTACAAATATAATAAGCAATATAAGAAGCTCATGTTAATACTTGATAGAAATGAGCACGGATATCCTTGTGACAAACTTTTGACCACTATTGGTAAAACTTTAGAACAGGTTCCAAAATGTCTTGCAAGTGTCAAAGAGAAAATCAAGAACCATATCAAATGGAGCCATGATAAGGCTTTGAACAGAAAGATGAAATGGTGGGAACAAAACTATGCAACCAACTCTAAACATCTGAGAAAGAAAATTTACAAAACGTCATCACCACCATACAAATTATCTATCGACGGAACTGAAATTAGTGACCCCAATGAAGTTGCCAATGTGATCAAGGACAAATATCAACAAAACCTCAACTTTAGAGGAAGAAATCATCAAATTGACATTACCAAGTTTTTCAAGTACAAACATCCATTAATTGATAATTGCAATGACAAAATACTCGGTAGAATTACCACGGAAGAGAAAGAATGGATAATTCAGAATTTGAAATCCACAGCACCCAATGAACTAGGTTTAAGACAAAAAACTATCAAATACATGTGTAAGGAATTACAGGAGGAAATTTTTCAAATTATTGAAAATATCATTACAACTGGATTTACTCCTGAATCTATGCAAAGTGTCAGCATTCTCCCAATTCACAAAAAGAATAAGGACCACTCAAACCCTGCTAACTATAGACCTATTACCCTTATGGACTCAGGACTTAAAATAGCTACTAAATTAATCACCAAAAGATTGAAGGAAGTGTTAAAGGGAAGATTATCATTAGCTCAATTTGGTGGTGAAGACGGCAGAGAAACTATTCACAGAGTCCTTTCAATTTACAATATGATTGCTTGGGCAAAAAAGGACAAGAAACCTTTTTATGGTTTGGCTGTTGACATCAAAAAAGCTTATGACTCATTACCGAGAATTATGCTTCGTGATGATGCTTCGTGATGGACTGCTATTCTTAGGGATTGATGAAATTACTGCTGATGGAATTCTGGAAATATTAGGTGAATCTACGACAAAGTTTGTTATACCTAATGGTAAATCTGAATGTTTCAATGTGAAAGATGGATTGAAACAAGGCGACACCTTCTCTCCCCTTGCATTCAAAATTGCGCTTGAGCCTCTCTTACAATTTTTAGAAATAACATATAATGGTGCTAGTGTTGCAAATTATTGGAACATTAGTACAGGCGCATGGATTGATGATTTGAACTCATTTTCCAACGAACTACCTGATATTGAAAATTCTTTGCATGACATTGAAACCTATCTTCATGGCTATCACATGGAATTAGATCATTCCAAAACTAACCTCTTCTCTGATAAGGAATGTAGTATCAAGACATTATCTGGAAGTACGATCAAAAGTAATGATTCTATTATTATACTTGGTAATAATATTACCAATAATACTGAGGAACAAAAGAAATACACTACTTCAATTATTGAAGAAGTTAAAAGAAGAACTAACTCTATTGGCTGGAATTTTCCAATACAGAACATTGTCAAAATTATCAACACAGACATTGTTCCGTATGCACTGTACCACCTAATTCCTCTTGCTAATGACCATCTAGAGAAACAAATTGATAAATTCTTTCGCAACTTTATATGTGAAAGATTAAGAACCAAGAGAAAATTAGCTCTCGAGTGGTTTTACACTCATCAAGACAAAGGTGGACTTGGATTAATTTCTGTTCAAGAAATGAGTTACTCGGACCTAATGTGTAAAGTCAGAAAGTTCCTTGAACAATATGATATTTGTCTTGGATCTTCTACAAGATTCCTTTGTGAACGAATCAAACAGGAGCATGGTTTTGACATCCTCAATGATCCAATCCCTACTTGGTATAAACCAGACCCATGGATTCCTCAATATCTCAAGAGAATAATTTTCATGAACAAATCTTCCAATATTAGATTGTGGCATTCGAGTGACCAATGGCATGAAAAAACTCTCATCCCTTATGGAAAATTCCCTAAAGGTTTAAGACAATTCCTGCTCTATAAAGATTGGAACAGATTAAGTATGTGGGTTCCTGACCCTAAAAATTTACAAGTGAAATTACATAATGACATCAAACATTCCAATCATGTCACCCAAATTCGCAACATTCTCAATAGCATGGATTTTGGAAAAATCAAAAACGAAAGCAAATACTACAAATATGTTGGTAACAACACATCCATGTCAAACCTCTTGAACAAAGCTACACTAATTGGTACTGACGGATCGTGTAACAATAATATTGCTGGATACGGTATTGTAACTGATCAGAATGTTTCCATCTCAAGTCACACCTTAGGACAAGGAACTTCCTACAACAGTGAAGTTCAAGCGCTCCACACAGTTGTTAGATTGCTAGATAACAACACTCCTAGAACAATAGTCATAGATGCGAAAAGTATTTATGACCAACTTTTCCAATTCAGAAAATCTAGAGATCCTTATGTTGAAGAAATTCGTAATTATTTAAAAATGAAGGATCAGATCAAAATTATGCATGTTAATAGTCATACAGGTAAACAAGATATCTATAGCCGCATAAATGAATTAGCAGATAGGGCTGCTAAGAAAGGTGCTGATTGTAACAATATTCTTACTAATATTCCATCCAATAATTGGTATATTATTATCAACAATGTATTATACACTCAAAACACTAGACAAACAATGTACAAACTTCTATTTCAACGCCTCCACAAAAGAACATATACGCCAAAGAACCTTCCTCCCAAGAACAGAAAGTTCACCAACATTTACCCCTCAATAGGAATCGGTTTCAGAACCTTAAATCTAATATTTAAAATTAGAGTGAACGTGATGAAGACTTTGGAAAATTTAAACAAGATATCCAAGACGAACTTGCTATGTCCTTGCTGTAGTAGAGAGACAATGCAACACATTATTTTTGAATGTAAATACTATAGTGATATAAGAAAAGAAATGTTTAGGAATTTATATAATATCTCAATATATGCAAAGAATAACAAGAAGTTCTCCAAACGACTATTGTACCTCATCAAGACTAAACAAGATATCCATAGCCTAACAGGTGCTAAAGTTGGATTGGGTAAGAAATGGGACAAAGTATTTACTAAGGAAGCTTATCGATCTATTACTAAAATGTGGATGAAACGAAATCATTTTTTCATGGAAGAATTGAAACTCACCTGGAATGAATTTGAACAACAATACGATTTTAATCCCAATTTCATTGATTTGAACAAGTTTAAACTATACATGAAATACCCACGACCATGAATAATAATTGAAATTTACAACAATATTTGAAATTTACACTAACCTTGATGACAAACAATAATTGAAATTTACAACAATAATTACACTAACTTTGATGACATGAACCACCTTTAACTGTACTAATTGCACACACAGCCATGAATAACGTTTGAATTTTCGAACAAATAAACGCATGGACAGTGATAACAAAAAAAAAATGAACCTCTTTTCCCGCCATTAGGACAAATTTTAAATTTAATATTACAAGATTTTATAGTTCAGACAAGATCTAACTGATTGTTGTTCTCAATCTTTTCATGTTCTTTTGGATGAGTTACAACAAGAACACGAGTATACCATTTCTACTATTGAATCATGTTGTTTTTATAAATAGGATTGACTTTGTGATCAATTGAATAGGAATACTGATCAACAAATAAGATCCGAATGGGGTTCAAAGTAAGATAAGCATATCCAACTCACAAAGAAGAGCGAGATATATTAAGGGAGAGCTAGAAGTCACTAAGCAAATCAAAACGAACGAATATGCAGAAAATTTTTTGAGCATGAAAATATTTTTCGTTGCTCAACCAAACTCTTTTAATGTTTACAATCGAAACATTCATGCTCTTCACTTCGTTCAGAACATATCAATCAAAACACCTTCGTTCTATCATCGAAGAGTCCGTGGATTGGATGAATTGAGTTATTTCAAAGCAATTGAATATTATATAATATTTGCATATTGTATTGAGGATTTTCAGGATGAAATATCAGACAAACACTATCACTTTCTCAATAGACTTTCTACTTTTATACGCACCATCATGCATCCAGTAGTGAGAAGCCTTGAAGTTCTATACAGTATGAAAAAGGAAATTTTTGAAATATTACAAGCCATCGAGACAGATTTTAACATTATTATTTTAACACTGGCTTCACATACAGTCGTTCATTTTCCTCTGTAAGTCGGCTAAATGATATAGCTCCTTTTCACATATTATCCATCATGTAATTATTTTTATATATTATTCATCATGTAAACAGTTCTATTTTCTATCTTGGACCACTATGGTGTACGAGTACTTTTATGCTCGAAGATCTAGTTGGATCCATCACTAGCTCTGTTCAAGGAGGAAAGAATAACATGGACCACAAAGCACTGGAGAACTTTTCATTACATCAAGTCATTTCCATGAAACGAGTAAGAACTTTTCATTTTCAATTTGAAAAGGGTGATTATTTTCATGCTCAAGAATTTGGTCATGGTCTCGTGACCAGTAAAAAGGATGACTTGTATCACGTTAAAAGTTTAGACTCGAATCAAGTCAAAATATTGGACAAAATGCCAAAAAACGCCATACCATGTTTCCAAGTTTGTGGTAAATTTAAACAAGTTCATAGGAATGACTTGTTCTTGATTTAAACAATACCAAGTTTATTCACGTGATTGCGATGAGTATGAAAATTTTTTCAAAGACTCAACCAAACTCATTAATTGTTACAATCGAACATTCCTACCCTTCACTACATTCAGAACAAATCATGAATCAAGGTAAGTTGGTATTACTTGACCCAATTGAACACAAGGTGTCATGGTCATCGTCAAGGTAAGCATTGAATCATTGATGATCAGCTTATTTGAAAAGATGATACGATGATTGATAGCGAGAAATTATAATTACACTGAATTAGAAGTGGATTACTCAAGCCTTCCATGGATTACTATGAAATACGATATTGGTGATTTTCATTCCAATGAGTGTCTTATCCGTAGACTAATTTCAATACCATAGTATGATTTGGAGACTGATTTTAATTCAACCCAGAGTCTTATTTTTCAACTGATTTTTATTCAACCCAGAGTCAGATTTGGATACTGATTTCATTTCAACTCAGAGTCTAATTTAGGTACTGACTTTACTTCAAATCAGTCCCTTATTCAGAAACTGATTTCACTTCAAATCAGTCCCTTATTTTTCAACTGATTCATCAATAATTTTTTCTTACTGAATTCGATGAAATATTTCAATGCTTATTTAAATAAAATCAGATATCGATTTAAGTGAACTGCAGATTTGGAACAGAGCAGAGTAAACTTAGTAGGGATCAAATTCAAAAATCCGCTGACTTTTCGACTAACTTTAAAATTTTCAGTTTTCAAACACCAACTCATTTACTTGGAAAGTCAGTGAAAAATACTGCAGAATTTCGAGTGCTCGGGTTGAGGCGAAAAAAAATGAATCAACAACAACAACAAGCATCTCTTCCTCAACAACCTTCATCGGCGTTGAATACAGCCTTAACCTCTTCACGTGCCAGCAGTAATAGCGGAGTGAAGAAGGAATCATCATTCCATTCCTCTGCAACTCGTAATGCCTCACCACCAACATCCTCTACGAGGAAAGGTCTTAGAAAAATTGATGATGCCGCAAGTAGTAATAGTAGGGGCAGTTTGGAGGTGTTTAGAAAGAGTAATGACGGCAGTGTTGGACAGGTGAATGAGAACAAGAGTATTTCAACGATGATCAAGTTAGGACCCGACCAAGTGCTTCTTACGATTGAAGTCATTGGTTTGGGTAATTTGAATATTGTTGCAGAGAAAGATACAGATCTCATTGATGTGTTTGATACAGTAAGGTCCAAAATTGGGATGAGTGAGTTCGGAATGCAATTCTTTGGATTGTTGGAGCAAATTTATGATAGTGAAGGATCGATGCCACTTGGTACGTTTTGAAAATGTTTCCTATGTCTCTTGTTTCTCACAATTACATTTAACCACAATTATTGAATATAACAGGGCGATTTGTGAATTTACAAAGGACCATTCAGGAAGAAAACATTTCTGCCGACTCAAACTTGAAATTTGTATTAAGGACGATTAAGAGACCTATAGATATGAAAGACTCTGTGGCGGAGAGCATTATGGTAAAACAGATTCATCTCAATTTTATCAATAGGCTCTACAAGTGTACAGAAAAACAAGCAGTCTATCTTGCATCACTAATTTTACAGATTAATTTTGGTGACTACAATCCAGAAAAGCACAAAATAGGATTTTTAAAGTAAGTAATTGACAATATGAATGACCAGTTATATGTATCATGATGAATAATAATCGATTACACTCACAATATATTGTTCACCATTTAAAGCAAAATCGCCCTTAATACCTTACTACCTGTCTCCGTGGCAAAGCATGATAACCCTTATTGGCAAGAGAGACTTTTCAGAGTTCACAAACAGCATAAAGGTCTTTCAACGAGGGATGCCATTTACAAGTATTTGGAAGAAGCCAGTAAGACGTCACATTTTGGAATGAAATACTTTTATATCGAGCACGACGTGGGACCTAAACAACTTATGGGAATTGCTGAGGATGGAATCTTCTTCTTTTCAAATTTGTCACCAGTAAGTTTGGAAAAATAAGATATGATGTTTTTTAAACTCTTATTCTGACTGACATGAAACCATCAAATATTCATGGATCTCATTTTGCACTTACTATTGTGATCATGAATAGAAGCCGGATTGTTGGAGATGGAGAAAGATCAAAAGTTGGACAACTTCTGTAACCAATGAAGGAAAATACAAGATTGAACTGGAACGTGTTGGCAACAATTCTGAAAAAATTTCTATCATTACTTCGAAATTGAAACATGGAGCTATCTTGTTTTTAATGCAAGATTATTATTCTCTCTTACCTGAAGATATGAGGACATGTAAAGTGACCATACCCCAAAATCCATTGGCCTCTCTGTATCAGCGACCTTTAAATAGAATATTCTTGGCAAAAGTTTCTAGCAGAATCGAATACTTAATGAGCTATTATTGTGAAATGTGTTCGCGGGCAAAACTCATTCCGAATCCTGTTTATTGTCGCCAGCTCGATAGTACTCTTGACGACGACACTGTTTTAACATCTCTAAGTTTGCGAGCTTTGAAAATTCATGACAAAATTTTGGCCTATTACTTAGACCCTATTGAGACATGCTTGATATATCAACCTAATATTAACTTTCCTTGGAAAGAAAATTTTGACCTAGACAGTTTTGATTTCGGATACAATAATATCAAAATAGAAGTTCCAAGATTGCTTCATGTATTGACCTACTTTCGAAATTTGAGGTATCTCAATCTCTCTGTAGTTCCATTGAATGAGCACTCAAATGTAAGTACTGCAAGAGTTTATTTTTTTGTTTCCTCAACACTGAACATGAATGGCACTAGGTCCTAGCATCTTTATTACTTAACTTGACACACCTACAAGAATTGGAGCTTGCCAAGTGTGGTCTCAACGACAAATCCATCCAAACCATTCTTTTAGCCTTGAGCAAGTGCAAACGTCTTCAAACACTGAATCTTTCGAAAAATCACATTACCAATAATGCACTCACGCATATTACATCATTCTTAGAAACTGTCAAGTTGAAGCATTTAAACATGTCTATGAATGAAATTGTTGTCCCTAAAAAGGATTCAATGGTGATGACCTTTTTCAAAACATTAGAAACCAACCTCTTTGTTAGTACGCTGAACGTGAGCGGCATCAAGTTAGGAGAAAAAGGAGGAGAGTACATTATTGAATTCATTCGAGTAACAAGCACTTTGAAAGACGTCACAATTTCAAATGCTGGTATTGAGGGTAAAGTGTTTTACAGTATTGGACGTCTACTGAGAAATCATCCTTCAGTGGAACGCCTTGACATCTCCATGAATGCCATTACAAAGGGAGTGACATCAGAGGAGGAGGATGAGGCTTGGTACTTTTTATCTGTATGCAAAATGTTAAAACAGCTTGACATTTCCGACAATCAAATTTTTCAACCTTCATTAGAAATTATTTCCAAGTACTTACTCGAAAACAAGACATTAACTGTATTATCTATCGCTGGAAATCCTGTCACCACCATCAAGACATTTGAAATTTCTTCCACCTTTTGTCAGGCCATATCCCTCGTTCCTTCGTTATTTTTGCTTGATGTCACCAGTTGTAAAATTGCCACCAAGGGAGTTATTGACATTTTCGAGGCTGTCTCGAAGAATTCTTCAATTAAGGAGCTTTATATTGGACGAAATTTTGTAAAGAATTTTGCTGATGTTTCTCACACATTTCGAGAATTGAAAATACGAGTTTTGGATTTGCGACAAATGAGAATTAATGACAAGAACCTGGAACAACTCATTCCTCTCCTACGTGTGAATAAGTACATTGAAATTGTTAACTTTGAAGGTAACCAAATAACACTCACTGGTTTGGAGACCTTCTTAAAGGGTATTGGACGAAGATCCAGCTTGAAGAAAGTCGCCTTTGTTGGCAATCCTGTCAAGGAAGATCAAAAGAAGCTCATCTTTCAACAATTTTTGCATCAAACGAATATTCATCATGTGGTGCTCTAGATTCGATTATTTTTGTGAAGAACAAGTGGTGAAGAAAGCAAACAAAAAGTTCAGTGAAGATTGATGGGTTGACTAATAAACTTCAATGTCACATTGCTACAGCAAATTTTTCGATCTGAATTCCAGTTTGTAGGGTGGGAGGATGGAGCTTGAAATTTGATTTTTTTGATCGGTTCATGCTCCGTTCCGCGGGATCAGGCTCACGATTCTTCCGGGCCCTAGGTTATTAATAGATGGGGAAAAGCCTTTGTTGGATTGCATTTGCATGATCTTTGGATTCATATTTCTCAATTAGTCTGGAAAGTGAATTTGTATTTTCTTTCATCTGAAAAAGGTGCGCAAAGTTTTTCTCGTGAAAAGAATTGCAAAAGATACTACTGACCACAAAGATGAAACAGGAATTAATGCTAGGTGTTTGGGTATTAATTCCAAATTTTCCAGCATTTGCAAAATTTGATTGTAATGGACACTCTGTTCATGGTGAAAATTCACCTAATCTATCACCTGAATTTGGAAATATTCTCAACAATTCTTAGTGACAAATCCCAATATCATATCAACCTTCCCAATGACGAACAATGTCAGCACAACCTTCACACCGAAGCCTGTATGTGCCAACTCCTCGAAGAGTTGTACAAACAAAAAAGTATATTTATCAATCGGCCAAATGTACCAAAAAAATGTGCAAGAATTGCTGTCTGAGTCTCGTCAAGTGTGCAGCTATGTCATAACTCATCAAAATCAAAACAAAAGAAAACAACAACACATTCTCCCAAGCAAAAGGTGCCTCCACAATCTACTACGCTCGTTGGTGGTTCTGTGATGAAGAAGCAATAACAGTAGTCGAGTAAGTTTTTAATGAACTCGGTACTTGTGAGTTCACATAGGTGTTCGACACCAAAAAAAAATGAAACAATTTCTCAAACAAATCATCTCGCCTTCCTCTCCCATACGAGTTCATCTCTCTGCACAGGTCGTCAATGATCAAGACTTGTTAGGCTCTCTTCCACTTGAAGTTTTATTTCAAATATTTCAATACATGACTCCGATGGATTTTGTAAAGCTTGGAATGCTCAATTCCTATTATTATGCTTTAGGAAATAGTGGAGGAATGGCCGATAAGATCTGGAAAGAGTATTATGAAAAGTTTTGTTATATTAATTTATTTGAGTATAAACGATGCGTGGTGGTTTCAAATGTCAATCATCCTCCAATTGATAGCGATGTGTATGCAACAGAGTCTGTTGCTCGTTCGAATGATAGCAATGATCAAAAGAAGCATCATCACTCCAATGACATATCATGGGAAGAATACAAGATGAAATTCACAGAAGATTATAAAAGATGGCATTTGAAAAATTCATTTGGTCCTTCCAAGATGATACAATTGACCATGCCCACTTTTCAAACCTTGTGTTTGAAAAATTCATCAGAAAAAGACTGTCAACTCGTCAGTAACTTCTGCATGGTGAAAGGCAAGTTCTATTTCAGAGTTGTATTCAACACGACTCTTTATGGATGCGGGGCAGGGTTCATTAAAGAAAGTGAGGTGAAAAAAATCAAGACCAATCAATACGACTGTAGCATTTACATGAAAGATGGCTCATGCATGTTACATCCAGGTGAGAAAATTATTGATAGAATCAAAGAAGTCGATGGAAAGTTGCTTCGAGTTTATTCTGTTTTAGAGACAGATGATATTCTTGGTATGATACTTGATCTTGATAATGGTGAAATTATTTATCTCATTAATGGCAAGGAGGTTCTTCATGTCATCAATGTGACACAAACATATCCAGATGAACCTTTCTATTTGTATTTTTATTTTCCTCCGGGCCAACAATTCACATTATTGCCATGCATGAAGAGCCTCAATGAAATTGGAGAGAAGAATCAAATGAATATTATGGAAAATGTCAAATTTTCATCCAAGAAGAAGCAACGTACGACCATGGGAATATAGGTCTCTTTCAAAGGAATTGAATTTTCTCTCCTCACACTCTGTCTTTGAAAAATTCGGCATGTCCAGTTTCTACCTATCAAAAGATTTACACCACTCGATTTTGAATTTTCTCTATTCTAATGGACTAATCGTTTGTATGGAAAACTCTCCATGTACAAGACAAGGTTGGAAAATACCAAGGTACAACTTTAGCTTGGAACCAATTTAGAAATTTCTCAAAAAATCAAAATTCCTAATCAAGAAAAGTAAGAGTAAGAGTCATTAATGGAATCAAAAGACAAAGCACCAGAGAGATGGTCACCTCCTACGTAATTATAATTATTCAACAAAAATTCACACCTCTCCACTTTTCAACATGTCGACTCGTCAACAAGTACCATCATCAACCTTTCAATCAACAGCCTCCGTTGATTTAACAGAACCAAGAAGTCCTCAATCGAGACAACTCGCTCAACTCAATTACGAAGACTCACCACATTTTGTGAAAGAAAATCCAGTCGGAACTCTCATTCCTGAAAATCCAGAGATTTACAGCTCGGAAGGTCTCACCACAGTCAAAATTTTCAACCGTGAAAAAGGATGTGTGACCGAAGAGGAAAAACAACGTGTGGAGAAGGATTTGCAGAACAAGTAAGAAATCAGCAGTGGGTTTGAAAATTCAAAAATTGATCTCTGAATTGTGTGTGTCTGTTGGTTGGGTGTGAGTGAGATTTTTATATCTTTCTTAATAATAAAAGTGCACTTGTTTTATTGAGGTTGATCTTTGTCACAATACATGGCGCATTGTGCTCGATAAATGATGCGCCAAAGCTTTTTGCTTTACCTTTTTGATTTTTAGCATTTTGTTTGTTCGACATATTGACACCCGTTACATTCCACACACAATACTACGAAAGGGTCTTTCACTTGATATTTCGTAGTATTAGAACTATCATCCGTTCTTATTAGATCATTCAGAATGAATCTCGATCACAAAATCCAAGCTTTGCAAGCAATCCAGAACGAACTGACTCGCCGCAAAGAACCACAAAAAGCCCAAAAAAGAGAAAATCGAAGCACGACCAATAAATCGGATTTGTGTCGAATTTTAAAAATAATGTCGAAAATACTTAATTTAATGGTTCATAAATTAAATCAATTAGCTAAGGAATAAGCTTTGGTCTGAAGATAAATCTCTTCAACTCCTTGTTACAAGTCTTCAAAGTCGTCATAACCACCACCATTCATAAAGGTTGAATGAAGTTCTCTTTCCTTCCGCATGGAGTGAATACATTCACTATCCATATTCTTGTTTCTAAGAACCTGAGCAGATGTCTCTGACAAAACGAGTCAAGCTTTTCTTCGGTGTGTCCGTTATTCTTCTTCACACATTGGTCATTTATTCATTCTTTTCACTGTGGTTTCGTCCATCCAATGCGCCAACAACATCATTAGAGCTTTCTCTTCCTCACTCCTCACATTTTGAATCTAAAACCATTGTTGTGAAAGATGCTTTCACAACCTGCCCATGATGATTCGAGTCGAAGTGTTGAAAGTAGCCGTTCGTACTATCTTTTTATTACAGACGATTCATCATCACCACCATCCACTAGTACTACTACTACTACTCATAGTATGAACACAAGATCAATCTCATGTCCGTTATTCACAAACAATACTTTTCCAGAGAATCATTTTAGGAATTTGTGGTCGGACTGGCAACGAGTGTTGAAAGAATTCGATGGAAGAGGAAGTAAGTTATTTGAGAGAATGAAGGAACGTGGAGTTCACGCCCTACAAGTTATCCGATAAATGTGAAGTGGATATTTGTGCACAGTTTAAACCCTCACCGGATGGGTTTAATAGGTTGACTGAATTGACAGACACTTGTCGATCCTCACCAAGAAGAGAATACTCACTAGGATACTGTGCTCCAGATATGTATCGTCGACTCGACGTTGTTCACTGTTCATTCAATGTTGTTGAATTTCTGTTCATTCTCTCTCCACATGTTGAATTCCTCTGTTCTTGCACTCTCAATATTTAAATAGCTCATGAAAAAGCATGGATTTTTCAGATTGATTGTGCTTGGATTGATGAAAATAGTTTTCATTCAGACATTTCTTGGGCCACCTTCACAGATGATGGAATTATTGTTCATTCCCAACTTGAGAGAAGAATGGTCCCAACGATTTCTAGCTCTTTTAGAGTAAGAAATTTTGATGTCATTGGCAATCCAGGTTACTCTGTCTATCCATATGCCAATGGTCACATGCCTGTTGAAATTCTTCCTCGATTAGTAAGAATGTGGAATGAATTGCCACCTGAAATTCCCTTAATCTGGCCTCGAAATGTCGTTTCTGAGAGGTATCTCAAAATAATGTTGGAATTGAGAGTTATTTCGGGGAATAGAACTCTGGTCGATAGTGTCATTGGTACTGTCATTCGGGCAAAGAAGGTATTTATCTATCATTCAGATACCGATTTTTATCCAAACATGAATATCATGGAGTACTTGGTTTTAAATAGAAAAATTGTTGCTGGAATGGCGAGAATGTTTGGCGAGGTTTCTCTCACAAGAACAAGCAAAATTATTACACTCATTCATCGAAATGCCAGAATTAGAAATGTCAAAGATCATCCCTTGTTGCTCGAACACTTAAGACAATCATTTCCTCAACATGTCCTTAGAAAATTTATTATACCTGACACTAATCCATCTGAATATTTAAAACAGGTTGCTCGATTATTCTATGAAAGTGATATTGTTATTTCACCACATGGAGCTTCATTAAGTAATATCATCTTTTCCAGACCAGGAAGTGGAATTATTGAAATTGGTTGGGGTTCTTTACCAATGGATTATATGTGCTTTGCAAGAAATATGAAATTGAAATACACACTCGTTTGTGCAGATGGACATCATCAAAGTGATTTGGTAGCTCCATTTAATGATGTCAGTGCTGCTGTTCGATTGATATTAAGTGAATTATACAAATGATTAGGATTTGCAGTAGTGACTTTTTGGTGTTCTTCAAAATACAATTAAACATGTTGCATAAGAATTCTGTTGTAATTATTATTAGAAATTTATAACCCCAGCAACGACTGAGATTCCTGAGCAAGACGTATTTCCAGAGTTGCTGTGTTTTGTGTTTGGACTCTTCAACATGTCACAAAACTCTCTGTCTTGGCATATGAGTCACATCATGTTACTGGATGATGCTCATGCACTTGATGCAATAGTAGCTGTTGAAGTAATTACACGACTCTTTTAATTCTTCTTTCGATTTCAATAATAAAGGTTTCAAATCAAAAAAAAAATTTGAATTCAAAACTCTTCTTTTGAGGACTGAATTTCATTCTTTTCGAGTTCGGAATCACCCACACACACACACACTCTCTCTTGTTGTATGGTGCATGATTATACAATCACCCTAATAATTATTAGCAACACAACAACGATAAAACCCTTAAGACAATTATTATTATATAAAAACCACAAGAGAAATGATCGCTCAACCTACTAGTACCACAGGATCGGAATCATCCATTCCAACCTCCATCACCAACCACCACATTGACACTTGTTCCGATCTGAATACAACAACAACAACACCAACGGAACCATCCACAGAAACATCCACTGCAACTACTACTACAACGGATAATGCTACCTCCGTTGATGGAACCTCCAATAATGACAACAACAACAACAACATTAGCCTTGATGAATTCTCTCACTTGTCCAAATCACTCCAGAATAGACTCGGAGCTCTCAAACTCTTGAAAGAGAAAGGCAATGAATTCTACCGTAAAAACATGTTCCAAGAAGCAGTCGATGAATACGACAAGATTGATCGTTTTATGGGAGTTTTATTCAAGAAGAGTGAGAGCACACCAGAAGAGTTGAAGATGGCTCTCTCTTTTCAAACAGCTGCTCAATTGAATATGGCTCAAAGTCTCATGAAGATGGGTAGATTCTCCAAAGCATTGGATCATTTGGAAAAAGCTGAGGAATATAATAAGGAATTGAAGGATGAAGCCTCAGAAAAGAAGATCATGTTCCGAAGAGCTAAATGTTATTTGGATGGAATTGAAGAAACAAAGGGTAAAGAATTGATGCAAGAGGTGAAGGAAAAGTTTTCTGAGGACCATGCACTTGTGAAATTGGTCGATGCAGAATTGAAAAAGTACAAACAACAATCCAAGCAAGAATTTCAAACAACGAAATTTAAGGGTGTGTTTGCAAAGACTGAATTGTATCAGGATAAACCTGAACCTGTCATTTCCACATCGTCATCATCAACGACAGAAAGTAAGGATGAACAAGATACGAATAAGCAGAAGAGTGAAGAAGCGTCACAGAATCACGAATCCACTTCTTTGTTCGAGCATAAAAGTGCCATGAGTTTTTTGGGAGACAAAGAAACCATGTGGCGAAGTGCAGTCATTGCCGCTATTATTCCTATTCTCGCAATGACATTGATCATGTATGCTCTCTCACATTAAGCTTTTATGATTGTGTGACCACAACACTTCCTTTTTGAACTAACCCTAAGCTGTACATTTTCCTTTTCTAATTGCGTGAACTCACCTCTGTTCATTGTGTTTAACGTATTCTATTAAAATGTCATGTTGAATTCTCTGACTAATGGATTTACGATACCATCAACGAATAGCTTGACATTGAAGTCCATAAAAAAAATTGACACAAAACCATGAACAAGAGTTTGAATGTTCTTTCGTCGAATCAGATCCAAACCATCCTCGAGCGTGCACTTTTAAAAAATCAATTCTTTCACCTTCGAGATTCAAAGGATTCACTCCTTCCCGAAACTCGGAGCTCTGACAACAATATTCATACAATATTCAACATGTCCGACATGACCAAACGATTTGAATTTAATTTTTCTTTTTTCGAAGAATCGGAAGGAGTGATTAATTCTGTCTATTTTATTTGGATGAGAGAAGTATCTTTATTGTCAACCATTGATTCTTCCAAATCTCAATGCTTTCCAGAAAAATTAGTGACATTTAACAGTCATTTCACACGATCCAATGATGAAAATGAATCCATAATGGACAAGATTCAAAAAGGATCTTCCGATATTCTGGAATTTGTGTTAAAAGTTAACACATTGGGAGATGCTTGGAAACAAGCAAAAACGATTAATGAAATCACTTTACTAGAATTTCTTCATAAGGAAAAACAAAGTTTTGAATATATTCGCGTTCCTCGTTTATTCGATTACGATCTTGATGGTACAACTTGTGACTACGAATATCTCTTAATGGAAAAATTATCTGGAGTTTCCATGAGTTTACATAGTCGAATCATGGACATTGATGAACGAAAATTTTGGATTGAACAAATCGCTCATTATTTAATTGAAATGAAAGAACGAGTGTCTTCAAAGATTTATGTGGAAAGAATTGGATTGGATACAACCCACGAGGAAAATCGACAACAATTTGACTTGAAATTTTTGGAAAATTCGAAAAAAGAGACGAAATGGTTTGGAGGTAGTTTTTTGAGCTTGAAGCATGGGAATCCTGCAAAAGAATTTGATAATAGGCAAAAATGTATTGGTGTGACTCTTTGCCCCTATGTGGATAGTAAGAAAGGTCCATTTGATAATTATGTAGATTATCTAAAATCGCTCATTGAATTTAGAATTCCAATATTTGAAAGAATTGAAAATGGACGATTTAAAAAATACATTCCATTCATGAAGAAATATATTGAGAAATATTTGAATGATGAATTTCGAGAAAGAGTGGAGAAGGAAAATCTTTCACTTTTTATCAGTCATGGAGATCTCTCAATGAGTAATGTGATAATTTGTCCCAAGAGTAAGAAAATTACTGGAATTATTGATTATGAATGGGCACGCCTCTCTGTAATTGAGGAAGATTATCGAACTGTTCTCCAAGATTGGTGCATTGGTGTCACAGATTTGGAGCACTATTTTACTTCCCTCCTTAAACCTCATTTATCGAATTTGTATGAAGAAATTTTAAAACATTTCCAATTCATTGACTTGTTGAGCAATATTGAAAACTTTAGACAATTCAATGTGAATGATGAGAAGGAAGCAGAACTTTCAGTCGTGACAGTTATGGAGGAATTGGATGAACTGTGTTTGAGAGTATTGTGATTGTTTGATATGTTCGGAGGTGGTCTCCATCTAACGAATGAACACCACATAACAGATCCATCTAGATGCTAAGAGAAACTTTAATATTAACATGAACATGACATAATTTCACTATCGATACTCTTTGACTTGAATTGGCTTAAGTGCTCCTGGTGATTTTGTGGGCGAGACGGCTTTTCCGAGTTGAGTGATGGGAGAGATTGTGTCGTTCAGCTCGTCAGAACTAATTCTCTTAATTGGAGCGGATTTAATTCGAGGTCGTTCTCGAGGAGTTTGCTGAGATTTGCTTTTGGAATGGGAGGTTTGAGGAATTGGTGGAATTTTTCTTGGGGATTCGAGCTTAATGTTGATGATTGGCTGTTGCTGCTGCTGATTCTGGAATGGGAACACATCATGATCTAAATGGGCGATTCTGGAGAGTTCTTGTTCCATTTGCTGAATTTTCTTTTCTTCCTCCAACATAATTTCATTTCTTTCCCTTTCAACTTGATAATGGGTCTTCTTTGGAATTTCAATCACTGGAAATAAGTCAGAGTCGAGAGAATCTTGCTCAATAGGTTTGATGGGTGGAGGTATTTGTGAGGTCGTGCTCTGCTGTGATCCAACAGGTTTCTTTTTTTGAGTTTTCTTCTTGTCCTTCTTGGGAGAGCTGTCAGTCACTAGTTGGGTAGGTGGTGGCAATTCTGTGCTTGCTTCTTTTCGTAGCTCTTCATCGAGCTTTCGACGGACCTTTCGAAGGCGATCCTTTTTCTTTTTCTCTAGTGGTTTTTGCTCTTGTGGTTTCTCGTCAATGGTGTTCAAAGGTGAGGTATTGACAACAGCATCATTGACGTCATACTCTGTTCTGAGCGAGCTGAATCCATCAAATTCTTTTCCAACCTTAAGTTCAGAGTGATCATAGTTATTGGTAATGGAAGAAAAACTTTCGTCAAAGTAATTGGTAATCTCTCCTTCGTCTTCAAAGTCTGAGGAGCTGTCTGAGCTCTCCACTCTCCGCACGTCAAAGCTGGGAGGTATTTCATCAGGATTGTCACCTTTGAACATGTCCCACGCAGATGAGTTGAAAGAACGAGATTGCCACATGGAATTTTTCCTCAAGAATTGGCTGATATCCTTCTTGCTGTTGTAACCCTTTTTAGCTTCCACAACACCCAATGGTTGTTTTTCACCACCCTTCATGTCTTGAGAAATTTTGGATGACATATCCACTTGAGGAGCGAAAAAGGACTCATCTTCGTTATTGAAGTCAACGTAAGGAGAAAAGGAACCAGACAAAGATGTACTATCTTCTATAATGGGTGCACCTCCACTATTGTGAGAAGAGAATGAAGAATACTGCTCGGTTGGAGTGGCTACTGATTCGTCATCACTCGTCGACTCTGCTTGAGTAATCCATGGGTCATTAAGAAGATCATCGACCGTGGCTCTCTTATTTGGGTCTCTTATAAAACATCGAGCAAGGAATTTCTTACATCCCTCAGAGACAAAATCAGGAAATGAAGGCATTTCTGTTGAGGCTGCAATATGAAACATCACAGCCGCGGCAGTTGTGTACTCGGAGAAAGGAGGTCTTCCCGTATACATTTCAACAATGGTACAACCAATACTCCAAATATCGGCAGGTCGCCCATGTCCTGTTTGCATGATCACCTCAGGTGCCATGAAATGTGGTGTACCAGTTAAGGATTTAAACTCAGATGAGTGTGTCATGATATCTTGTATTTTACGTGAAGCCCCACTATTGATTTGAATGGTTTTGTCATCATAGATAGTTCAATCAATTATACAAGTATGTGAAATCTAACTGAGAAATCCCTGTCACAAGAATACTTACAAGTCTGCCAATTTGATCTTTCCTTCGACACTCACTAAAATGTTAGCTCCCTTAATATCTCTATGAACAATTCTATTATCATGCAAATATTTAAGACCCTTGAGCATTTGAATGGTATATTGACGCGTCACATCTTCGGATAATCTACCATATCTTCTCAACAAAGACGAAACTGAGCCGCCTGGAACAAACTCGAGGAAAATGTTTAAGGTCGTACCATTCACCTCAGCTCCATAGTATTGAACTATATTTTCATGTCTAAGTCCCTTCATGAGATTGATTTCTCGCTGTATATTTTCCAATTTAGTTTCCAGTACATCCCCTTGGACATTCTCGAAAGTACACTCCTTAATAGCAAAGAACTTGCCATCGTCGACATTGTAACCTAGAAACACCCTTCCATTCGCGCCACTGCCAATGAAGTCTCCCTTCTTATAATTCTTAATAATTTGTAGCTTTTTTTGCTTGTGCTTCTTTTTAGGTTTCTTTTCGGCATCGGAGGTGGGATTTTTTGTGTGGTTTTCCGTTGGAGTCGGTGCAGAGTATGTACCAGATGTTTTGGGAAGTTTGGGACTGTTGGGTGAGTGACTTGGTTTGGCAGTGTCCTCTGACTTCATTGGTGGCAATTGTTTCGAGTGGAGGGACGAAGCTTGTTTGTTTTGTGTAACAGCACTTGGCACTCCGTTTCCGCTGTTGACGTTGCTAGATGAAGGATGTGGTGCATTTCCATTTTTGTTGTGGCCACTACTTTCATTCAATGGAAGGTCGTTAACCATAATGGTTGTGGGAGTTCTAACCCTTAATTGTGACGGCTGTTGTTGTGTTTGCTGTGGATGTGGTTGTGGTGGATTGGAATTATTCGTCTTTTTGTTCTTAAAATACAAATGATGAGAAGGTGAAGGTTGTGAGCTAAAGGTGTGAATAGACATGTTGCTGGAGGTTGTGCTTTGAGCAGAGGATGTATTACTATTTACATTTTGTTGCTGATAGGAATTGGAAGGAACAAAGAAAGTTCCACTTCCTAGTGTACTGCTCGGCGTATGATTAATGGGAGATGTTGATCGATTGGTGACGTGTTGGGACCTTGATACAGGAGATGTTGAAATTTCTGTGTTGGGACAGCTAAAGTTGTTCGTTTGCAAAATGTCACTCTTATTCAAAGTCGGTGGCCTCTTGGAGTAGTTTGTTGCATGTGGATTCTGTGGTTGGTTTTGGTGTTTTTGAAAGTACTGTGTTTGCTGTTTTGAGTTGGGTGAAGGGCTCTGTGGAGAGATCATTGTCAGATTGTGCTGCCTGAGAGGAGACGAAGAACTTGAGGGAGTGTCTCTCGAAGAGGACTACAGCATTCATCATTATATTGTTTTCAGGGAAGTGATTATTATCAATGACAACGTGATAAGTCCAACAACATTTCATGATTTTTCCAAAGTGAAACAACAACAATTATCCAAAAACGGTCATTTTAAATTTGCAGAAACTTTCTCTACTCACCTCAATAGTGTCAATATTCTCGATAATATCATCACTATCGTCCGTTAATGGCGAAAGTTGTCTTGTGCTATTTACAGACGATTCATCGGGTGTTAAATATCCACCATGTGGGCTCAAATTGTCCACATACTCAATATCTTCCTCAATTTCAGTAAATCCTGTGAAGCTCGTATCCACGGATGACCTTAAATCACTTAATCCACTCCGAGGCCTCATGTATCCAGGAACCGTTAATACCTGCAAATTTCTAGTGCTATTACTATTATTTCCGTTGTGATGAGAGTGATAATGATGATGAGAGGAATTGCCTTTCCCAATCGTCGTTCCACTCTCCAAATATCCCTGATGATTGTAATGATTCAACAGAGATGTACCGGCCGAGCTCGTGGAAGGAGGAGAGGTGGTCGTTATAGCGTAATACGAGTACCTTGTTCCACCAACCTGTGAAGAGGACGAATAAGGCTGTGAGGGAGGAGTCTGGTTGTTATTATTATTTTTTAATAAGGCTTGTGGTGGTGGTTGTTGTTGAGCAAAAGGAGAAGAGGATGAAGTTGGAGGACTCTGAAGATTGGATGAAGGATAGTAATAGTAATTATTGGAATAGCTGGTATAATTGAGAGGTTGAGGAAGAGCGTTCACTTGTTGCTGAGAGATGTACATGGAAGAGGATGAGGCGGAAGATGGTGTCGATAATTGTTGCAAGTTATTACTCGAATGGGAGTGTCCATTCTTGTAGTAAGAGGAATTCGCTGTTCCATTGTTGTCAAACACGTACTGATGCTGCTGTTGTTGTTGTTGTTGTGAAACTCTTGTCGATGATGGTGTCGTGGTTGCAGAACTAATTACCATACCATTGTTGACGTTATTATTATTAAGAGGATTATTCTGATAATTGTTGTTGTAACCACCACCACCACTTCCAAGATTGCTTTGAGAACCAACTCCACTCATCACGACGAGAGGCGAACGCTGAACATGATGAAAACCAGCACTTGGTGTAGAAACATTACTGGGAATGAGCTGATTATTGGTTTGAATGGGAGTGAGTCGATTTCTGAAGAGAGTTGACCGAGAAGCGAAAATGTTGGAATTTTGAGAAGGTGCTGCGGAATTGTTGGAAGAGGAGGTGGCGGAGATGTAGTTCATTTCTCGAAAGTGAATGGAATTGACGATGAGGAAAAGTTGAAAGAATAAACGAGGAATTGTGTTGCTTGACGATGGACTCCTCTTGATGGCTGTGACAAGGTGTTGATTCGAGTTTCGTGTAAAGAAGAAGAGGACTTTGATGATGTTGAATGGAAATGATGTTTTGGAGATGTTTTACTCAAGCATTTATTTTTTTAAAAATTGTATGACATTTGGCGGCAAGGCAGTATGGACCAGGAGTGACACAGCACAATTCTGGTATGACCTAAAATTGATATCTCGTCGTCTTCTAATTGGTTATTGCTTTCATTCAAAAGGGCGTACGTGATCACAGACTCGTATTATTCACAGCCACTTTCATTCGAAAATGGTCCAGACAGAACCAACAAGACAATCACGAGTCAACACAAACAAGGAACTCCTCGACACAACCATTTCCGAAATTCAAAATTGCTGAATCATTTATTTAGTTCATCTTAATCTTTGAAACCTTGATTCTGTTCATCTTTTGAGAGGAGCAGACACCAATAGCCTTACAGACAGTTTGTGGGTTGAAGACCTTGCTTTCAAAGAGTTGGATGAGTTGAGCTTCATATTGGTTGACCAAAGCAATGCATTGAGATTGATAAATGGATGGAACAAATTCTTGGCAAACCTTGTCGAGGGTATTCTTGACACTTTGTTGAGTGTTGTTAGCAATCAACCAATTGTCAGCAACGCTAATAACATATTCACAAGCAAGACACATGGTGCCATCAGCAGCTTGTGGAGCAAGAGCGAGCTTGAGGAGTTCAGCAGCATCACACATCTTCAAAGTGGAGCAGACCTTTTGTGGTGGCAACTTTTCCAAGAGCAACTTCTTCAACTCATCAACAGCAAGAGGAACAAACTTCTTGCACAATGATTCCAATGCACCCAAACGAGCACATCCAGCATCAGCCAACTTGATAATTTCGTTAACAGTAATATCAGAGACAATCAAATCTTCCAAATACTTGGTAATTTGGAGACATGTTGGGCAGTACTTGCTATCCTTAGCTTCCAAGAACTTCTTGAATGGATTGAAAGTAACAACTTGTTGCTTTGGGCAGACATCAACGACAGTGCTGCAAATAGTTTGAGCATCTTCAGTTTGGAGGTCTTGAGCAATTTGAGCAGCCTTATCAACAATTTGTTGACAATCTGGGACTTGGAAGAAGGAGCAAGCAAATTCCAATTGTTGCTTGACAGCATTGACATCAACATTGTTAATCTTGGTCTTCAAGAATCCAACAGCAGCCTTACAGATTGGGCACAACTCGGCAGCTTGTTGTTGTTGAACGACTGGTGCTGCTTGAGCGGAGGAGCAGAGGTGAACATCTTGGCAGATGGTCAAAGCTGGGAATTGCTTCTCAACTTGATGAATGAAAATTGGCAAGTATTGCTCAACAGCATAGGTACAGAGAGCAGAGTACTGTCCAGGAATGACAGAGCAGACTTGTTCGAGCTTCTTTTCCAAGGTCATGATGGTATCATTGCTTTCAACCCAATTTTCTGTAATGTGAATAGAAATTCGATGGAGTGTTATTGTTGTTGGGTTTTGTGTAGGTATTATCGATATTAGTATTGGACAATCAGCATCATCGTTTTAATGAGGTTGGCAGGAGAGAGGTCATCACGAAAAATCAAAACCGTTATTGACGATGATGGCAATATCGTCGGCACCAATGAGAGTCACGACAATGATTTGCGGGAAGAAGCAAGAAAAAACGAATAATCGTAATGATGAGATCGATCGTTCGTGAATTTGTCATTGTTATTATAGATATCAAGAAGATGTATATTACATAAGAAACCCAAATCAACTTACCAACTTGAGTAACGAGCAATTGACACATGTTGCAGATACCGCTGTTTTCAGCCTTTGGAGCAGCAACAGCCATAGCAGATCCGTTACAAATCTTGACTTGAGAGCAAACGATTGCTGGTGGTTCCTTAGCAATGATTTGGTCAATGATATCAGGCAATTCCATCAAGACAAGTTGGTCGCAAATTTGTTCATATGGACCCAACTTGGCACAAATTTGCAACAATTCTTGTTCAATTTGTGGCTTGGTCTTGTTCACAAATCCTTCAGCAGTAGCGACCAACCATTCACAAATTTCGCATCCAATGACTGACTTCTCAGCTTGGACGGTTGCTGGTGCGGCTAAGAGGCACAGCACCATCAAAGCGGCAATGATGTATTTGAGTTGCATGTTATTATTCACGTGGTGTTGAATATTTTTTTCGGCTGATGAAAAATTTGCAATTTTGAGAGTGCAACTCCGAGAGAGGAGTGGAGATTTTTGGTCTGGTCAACTCGCTTAATAATGAAAAAATGTGTCTCAAAATTTTGAGGGACTCTGGCTCCTGACAAGGAACGGAAAATCAGAGGGTTGACCATAGGAGTGTGTGTCTACATCTCCTAATGATGGTTGGAGATTTGCTTGTTCTCACGTCTCATCGGTGGTGGCAGTGCTTTTGACAAGTGAGTGAGTGTTTTCTTCCTTGACTCAATCATGTGTCAAATCAGCTGTTTCATTACGGGAACACAGGAGGATTTTTTACACCTTGAATTCATGGAGAACGGAACTGAGCTAATTGATTCTTCAACGCCATTCCCGCCTTGGACGAATACAAAAACACCCACTCATCCAAAAAAAAATACTGTAACTCTCACTTTAGCCCTAATTTATTGCAAAGCAATCCAACCACTTTATCGGAGTGAAGGAACACAACCTCAAACATTTGAAAACAACATTACTTTGATCAATACAACATCATGAATAGATCGGTCATTTTTAACTGGAGGGAAACACAACCCCGATCAGCATCAAAGCGAAAGACTCATTCGGGGTATTCCATCTCAAAAGTGATAATGATGATGACATTCGCTGTTTTTTATATTTTGACAATTTATCCAAATAGGAGTGTTCACTCTGCAACCAATTTAACAACAAAAGATTATTCTATAGATTGGAATTTGGTGCCATCATCACCTCCTTCGCCCGCCAATTCTCAAGATTCCAGTTTTGGCTCATGTGTTTGTGATTTAACAGAAAATCAATGCGACCTTAATTGCTGTTGTGATCCTGATTGCGCTCAAACGACAGTTGAAAAAACATTCACGAAATGTTTGAGCCCCGTCTCAAAGAAGGATATGAACTATATGTGTGTTCAGAAGAGTTTGGTGACATTTTCAAATTTACAAACTTTAGGAATTAGCACGAAAGAAGTGACACAAGATCCAAGTACTCCATTGTTTTGTGTTTACTTTGAGGGAAGTAAGTAGTAATGATTTTAAAATTACTAATGTTTGAGTGATCATCAAATCATTCCTTAATGAATTGTATTTTTTACCTTATAAAATTAAGAATCGGTGGATGGACAGTACTATTCGGTTGTTGGAGATTTGGATGCAACCACTATTAAAAAAACAATTGACAAGGAGGACTCTTCCATCTCCTACAAACGAACAGTGTCGCAAAAGAGTGTTTATGAAACTCTTCCCACCTCTACAACAAGCGGAAATCAGAGAACAGAAAATTATTTATATGGAGACAAAATTCCAGTGACAACAAGTCCTGTTTCTTCCACCATTACGTTTTCCTATCTTTCACTACCAAGAAGTTATAGCTCTGATCAGTGTGACACCTCTTCCTTTGTTAAATTCGCACAAAGCGATGAACATGAGCACTCATGCTATTGGATCCCAACATTGGTAGACACACTTCAATCACGATGCTCCAATCAGTTTAACTATAACAAATTGATCAGTAATGTCGTATCAACGGTGGTGAACCCATCCAATAGTAACAGTTTTACGGGAGTGTCTGTTGCCCAACTTATTTCAGTCAGCAGTACGGGAGATGAAACCATTCTCTCTAACACAAATATTGCAACTACCTACACCGCAGCCACTACAACATGCACCAATGCAGTTATTGGGGTGAGTTACTACTTTTCTACAAATAACCTTGGTACAATTTCCAGCGTTCAATTGATTGTGAAAGTTTCCACTCTCATCAACCCCTCTTTGGTGACCCTGAAAAATAATGTCCAATTCATTAATGGAGTAAGTAGAGAATGATATTGAATGGAAAATCATGATAATCCATTGGTTCCATGTGTGCGAAAATTATATATTTCTTTAATAATGAAGACCCTTAATGACTATTTACTTGGAGTTACAAGACCAAAAAGTGGAAATCCTGGTTACATTCGGAAAAAGCCTCTACTCGCAGGATACACAATTACAAATAATCAAAAGAGTGCAATTTATCAGCAAGTGGATGGGCTAACAGCTCCAACAGGTTATGGTTGTTCTTCAAAAGCTTCAATTCTGTTTGATGTTGACTCTGTGTATTCATGCAGTCTCTCTCTCAATATCACCGAGCTGCAAAATTTATGCCTTAAAAATTCCATCTCTCAATTAGCATCACAGGTGACACAAATTGGGCGATATGGAAATGCCGATTACACCAATACGAATGACTGGGTCTCAATTTTGCAAGATTCTTCACCTAGCTCTGTAAGTACAAGTCCATCAACATCGTAGTGTTTAATTTAACTCTTGCTTTTTCGTCCTCCATCTATTGTTTTCAAAATTTTCATATTGTGAAACTTTAATCTCTCTCAGACTTGGGACTCACTGAAATCGACCTGTAACAACATTGCCGCAGGCGTAGAATATCAAATCATTATTGCCAAATCTGGTTCAGTTCAAAACGAACAATGGAAGGTGCAAGGAGCCAAACGAGTGTTTTATCCTCTCACATGGACCTTCACTGGTGATACCACTTCAAGCAACACCTTTTGGATTGAGACCCGAGTGAGATACATTCGAGTTTCTGGCCAGGAGACCATTCAGAAAAATTATCCAGCTCCAAACTTTCTTCCCTTCCTTCCAGAAGACGTCTTTTATCCATTCTCACTGATTTATTCATCAGATGCACAACGGCTGGTAACCACTCATTATTATTGGTGTCTTATTTTACTGTTGGGTCTTGTGAGCTTGTTTTTGGCTTAGTGTTGATGCGAGAGAAAGTATCACCTCGAGATGGGTTTTAAAGAGAGACGCAAAATCACTCCATTTGAGAAGGGTGACGACACTCAACAGCAAAACATTGCTCAGAGGCATTCCTAATGTGTATTTTTCATCAGTAAAACACAAGTGAAATAGAACCAAACAAGAAATAGGTCTGTCAACCCAAGTAAACCTTTTCAATGACTTGTACAAACTTTAATTGGGCCAAATGAAAACCGTTTGTGAGTATAGTGCTGTTTGGTCCAGGACTACTATTCGTGAAATATAGCGAAGACTGCCAGTTTTGCAGAGTGTTTCAGTGAGCTTTGCAAAACCGAAGTTGTGCGCAATCCGAACCAACACCTAAAAGGAAAAGCAGAGCAAGAAGCCGAAGAAGGCGGGGAAGTATTTTCAAGAAAAAAATATTCTTCGAGTTGTGTGTGCGTGTGCGGGGTTTTAGGAACAAGCCACGCTTCTCTCCTTCTTCAAAGAATTTCATCATCCACTTGTGCCCAATTGTTCAATTTGCGCAAATATTTCATTGTTTTTCGGAATTTTGAAAACATTCATTCCTTCTTACGAATAACAAGAAAGCCTTGTTGTCATCTTTTTAATAGATAGCCATCCTAATATAACCGATGAATCAACTCCTTCAGCAAGTTCATACGGGTATCAGGGAAGCCGGACTCTTCCTTGATAACTACATCGCAGTGAATAAGAACATCTCAACAGCCTATCCAGTGGAAAAGCTTGCCGAGATGAACGTTTTTGATGCCGGACTAGTGAAATTATGGAAATTTATGCTTGAGAGCTATTCGTTGAATATGGTCACGATTGTCCTTCCATTTGCAGTTTTGTTTTTGAATTATTTCTTTGTGTGTGGATTCATGTTTTTAATTGAGCAAGCTGATTTTTCATTCTTGAGGAAGTATAAGATCCAAGCTGTAAGTGTTTTTACAACAACAAACTCCGAATCATCTCTTTACTTTGCCCCTCATTGGACTTGCGACTCCGATCTACAATGAATTCGTTCTCACCATTTATACATTTCCCGAATATGGAATATTTGTGTTTTTCATACCGCGCAATTACGGTTGTGTTCGTTTGCTGGCTTAACTTTCGGTTGTTCTTCTTCTGCTTTTTATTACATGACTTTGAATGCATTCATAACCCTGTCCAATCAATATATGGTTGCAATTTCATGCCATCCTTGATGTTTGGGGTCACACCACCATGATCATTGTTTAAACTTTACAGAAAAAGTACAATTCACCCTCTAAAGTATTTTGGGCTTCCCTCTATCTCCTCTATGTGTACTTTGTCATTATTTTGCCCATGTACACTGCTGCCTTCTATGTATTGAGCCAAGTTGATTACTTTAGCTTGGAGCTTTTCGATATTCCAAATTGGAAGACTCTTGTTTGGCAAACACTTGCCTTCTTATTCTTTGAAGATTTGGGTCACTATGTGTTGCATCGTTGGATGCATACCCCATGGGCTTACAAGAACATTCACTACAAGCATCATGAATTCGATGCTCCAAGCTCATTGGCCACTTATGCCCATCCTGTTGAAGTTGTGATTCAAGGAATTGCTACATTCTTGGGACCAGTCATTGTGAGACCACATATTTTGACTCTTTTCATTTGGGTCAATATTAGACAGTTGGCTGCATGCGAAACTCATTCAGGATATGATTTCCCATTCTCACCAAATAATATTTTACCATTCTGTGGTGGTGCTGATTTGCATGATTTCCATCATCGTACTTACAACGGAGCTTATTCATCCAATTTCATTTGGTGGGATGTATTGCTTGGAACTGATAATGGATATTTTGCTTGGAAGAAGAAGCAACAAGCAAAGAGAGCAAGAGGAGAAGCTACCACTGTTGATGATTCAGAAGATAATCAACAAACTAAAAAGACTAAATAAGATTCAATTTTGTATTTTGTATTTTTGAATAATGTCAATTCGATATGTTTTTTGAATACATCAACAATGAGTTGTAATTATAGCTTGCCTTAATCACGATTGCTATTGGACAGGATATAATTGCCACATCTTCTTCTATTGAATATCTTGGGGGTATATGTACCTTTAAGAATGATTTTTCTTGGTCCTCTGATAATCCAACCAACAAAATCTCGAATCAACTGGCATCAGCTAAAACTTCTAATCTATATCTCAACAGCATCACCACTACATTAATGTCCAAAATCATATCTTTGCCTAGATATGCCTGTAGTTTCAATGGAATCAATAAGAATTCTCTAGACAAAGCAGATATTATGGTTGCTAATTTTGTCAGAAAGGCTATTGGATTAGATTACACATTATCAAAATCAGTCATTTTTAATTGCAAACAAATTGGGGGCCTTGGTATTACTCGCCCCTCTACTTTATTCTCCATTGAACCTATTTGCACAGCAGTTAGATTATTCAACTCCTCCTCCACCATCACCAAAAATATTGCTTTGGCTGCTTGGAATGATCTTACCTTTAACGAACCATTTTGGAACCACGTGAAAAATATCGCGGCTCAAAATAATTGGTCTCTCCAATACATTGATGAACGGTATTCATTTGTCAATGAATACGAAACCTCTGTCGACCCTAGAACTGAATTACTAAACAACGATAGATCAACCATGAGCATCTCAGGCCTTGGAATCTTAGACCATAGTAGAACCTGGCATCCATGTACCATCTCCTTTTGGAGCAATTATTCACTCAAACCCTTCCAACAACGACTATTATTTGCTCACCTACACAAAGCAGAAATCCTTAGAAATTTCGGAAAAGATTACCCTAATTGCCACATTTGCAATACCAAAGCCAACTGGGAACATGTATTCACCTCATGCACCATGTGTGGTCCGGAAATCAAATCATTATACACAAAATGGGACAACAGTTCCCTCAAATTCAATGCCCCTCTTATCAGACTTCCCTCAAACCATTCTCTCTCTTGTATTCCAATGGATTGGAACGGTAGTATCAAAGACGAACCTCTTCAACAATTAGACTTATCTCCCCCAGCTTTGACTGATTGGCTAAATGAAATATATCTCTCATTCGCTGCCTATGTTGGCAGTTGTTACAAAAACGCCACTTGGAACAGTTCAACTGTACTCAAGAAGGCTAGAGGATATATAATTAAACCCAAAACTGCAAAATTTGCAACTGCTTGGGAAACATTTAGCAGTCAGCTTGGCGAACTCAACTCCAACAACATCTACACCTCACACCTACACACCCATTAGACACACTATCGTCGGACAATTGAGTACCTATAATTTGTTTATTTTTCAATAAACCCATTCCTGTATTTTTTTTCAATAACATTTTTGAATTTTTGCTTGTCTTTGTCGAGTCATTTGATAAACAGTCCCTGAACTCCAGCTAAATAAATAAATTTTGCTTGCGAGTTTGTGGGCCATGGCACATTTCAATTTCGCAAAGAAATACTAAATCGAAAACCATTTTTGCGAGAAACAATTAAGCCAGCAACACGAACAACCCCACCTCAGAATATATTTGTTTGGAGTTGATCCACTTGGGAATTTCTACTTTACGCTTGTCCAAGTACACGATTTTGTTGGTATGAGGTGAAGGTCGAAACATTTTTTTTCAATAACATGATCACATTGTACAATTTGATAATTATCAAAGGCTGTTGAGTTTGAACAAGAGAAAGCGAGATTGAGAAAAGTCTATGAACCTTGTTTACGATTATTACAAACCGTCAAAAACTTGCCAGAAATTCCCAAGAAATGCAAGACGAGCAATGCACACATGTCATCAACGTCTTGACCACAAATAGCTTAATACCTTCGGAGAATAATAACAACACTGTGCCAGTGCTTGTGACGATGGCAATCACATCAACGAAGGCAATTTATCAACTCTTAGAATTCATGATCAACGATTGGAAGACCTACACATTGTCAGACTTGATTTATTTGTTGACTATTCTCACCAAGAATAGTCAATTAGTGAAGCCCTTCCTATTGAGAAGACATGTTGTGAAAATTTGCAATTTCATCATGCACGAGAAGAAGAATGAAATCGTTTGCAATTTTGCTCTGAAAAATTTCCTTTATGAATACTTGTCCATCTCATGGAATGTTATTGCCTGTCTATTATTTGATGAACTGAGAAAGAGAAAAGAACCACTTGAAACCAAGACTGAAAAAAAAAAGAACAAGGACAAAAAACCCAAAGCAAAATACACATTCGAAAAGAGGTCCGTGGAATATTTGTCAATATTTGCAAGAATGAGTAATGATGAGAAAATGATCCAAGAACTGGTTGAGATTTATCAATACCTTCTCAAGAGTTGTGACAATCGATATATTGTTTCTCTCATTATCTCAGATCTCAAAGATTTGAAGATTAGTGATAAGAAAATTTTCAAAGTAGTTTCAGCTCAATACACACTTGAAACTCCCATTGAAGAGTTGTGTGGAACATTTTATGAGTTTTGTAAAGCCACTGACACACTATCCTTGGTGAAAAATGATGCCTTACTTAAAAAGAAGGCATCAAAGGAAGAATCTAAGATGAAAACCAAATTGAAAAATGAAAAAAGACTACGAGCATTGGACGTGATGAGAAAAGGACTCACACTTGTCTCAATTAGTAAGCAGCCAAATACTCAAGTGAAAATCAATCCAGATGTTTACTCTCCTACTGCCCTGAAGTTACATTTGGCAGACATTCTTGCAGGTCTCACTCCATTCAACAGAGCAGCCTTTGTTAAAGAGTATTACGGAAGTGAAAAAAAGTTAGCAATCGAAGAGGAGAAAGAGTTCCAATACTTGGGACGTTTAATAATTAGAGTAAGTGTTATTATTGAACAAATGTGATTAATTTAGTTACTTTAATAGTTCCGTAATTATGGTACTCGTGCAATGGCCAAATTACAAGGAAGATCTGTATTTGACAACGTTGATTGCAACGACTTGAAAGAGCTAGCGATAGAAACCTTTGAAAGATGTAAAAAAGTTGACTATTATGATTATTTGCCTCAGGATGTGAACCCTCTGATTGAACATATTTATTCAGACAAAGCATCTTATAGCTATGATGCTCTTTGGGCACTTTCTATATGTGTCGAAAATGATGGAATGATTATTGAAAAATTTTCACACGACATTTTGAGCGAAAAACCAATGTACACTTACTTGATTGATTATGGAATTATGAAGAGATTGCAAGAATTAATGTTCATGTATTTGATAGGCAATGACACGGGAGAAGATCGTTGTGAAAGACTTCAATTTGTGTGCGAGAGTATTCGATTGGTGACTACGTTGTTTATCTCCATGAGAAATAATGGAGAGTTATTCAGAATTGAACACATTTTAAAAGAAACTCAAATTCTCGAATACCTCATTGCTGCCATGTACTATTGTAGAAATGATGGAATTATCATGGTCAATTTGCAAAAGTGTTTTAAAGCACTCTGTGAAGCTCATCCAAAAGTTGCTCTTAGTCTCATCTTTGAAAAGTACATGAGTGATGTCATGATGAAAAAGCTCAACATGAGAAATAGCGTCTTCTATATTTCTGCACCTGTCAATCACTTGCTATGAGATGAAAAAACAAGAGAATACATTGCTGAAGAAAAGAATAGAACTTCTAGTAGTGGAAAAACTCTTGAGGATCTTTGCTTGACATGGTATCAAGTCATTTCAAAGAAATACAATGAAACCAAACAATTAACAAATGAAGAAGCCATGTATTGG
Organism: Naegleria fowleri; assembly: GCF_008403515.1. Lineage (NCBI taxonomy): Eukaryota > Heterolobosea > Eutetramitea > Acrasida > Naegleriidae > Naegleria > Naegleria fowleri. Next base: position 101,176 of record NW_025407954.1, read on the forward strand.
GCTCGATCATGGTTCTGTCTTACAGGTATGATGCTCTCTCCCAATTTGAGACGATTTCTCATTATGGACAAGAAATTACTTGCAACTGTGATGCAAGTCTTAAAAAACAAACCACAATATTTAGTGAGAGACCTTAAAGGAGCAATTAGTAGATTCCTCATGATGGCTCTACGTGAAGATTATGCCAGAGACCAAATTGATATTGATTTAGTATTGAAATTTATATCACGTGAGCTTAAAGGATGGAAACAATATTCGGCCATGACCTTTCACAACTTGCTTTCACAAAACGTACTCATGTCACTCTTTTATGACATTTTGGGAGCTGAAGCATTCAAAAGTCAAGCCATTGAACTCATCAACACCAAATATACCTCTCTCAAAACTCATTTGAAATTGGTGAATAATGTGGATGATCTTCCAAAATGCAATTGTTGTGGACGAGAAAGTAATGACAATGGAGAAAGTTTGAAACGTTGTTCTGCATGTGGACTTGTAAAATACTGCAGTGTGGAATGTCAGAGAAAAGATTGTCCTTCTCATAAACCAATTTGTAAGGCACATCAACAACGAATGAAAGAACAAACTCTAGAATCTTCTGAAGAGGATGTGAAAACAAAACCATATTCTGCTGAAACTTTGAAAAATAAGGGAAATGATGCTTTTAAGCAAAAAGATTTCAAAAAAGCCATTTCCTTCAATGAGAGAGCATTCAATCAACAAGATTCCACTTCCATTCGTCACATCTTGTATTCCAATTTGGCTCAATGTTATTTTTGTTTGAAACAATACGAAGAGAGTATCAAGAATTGTGATTTGGCTCTCGAATTGGATGCATCATTCACGAAGGCCTATTATCGAAAAGCAGCCTGTTTGGCAGAGTTGAAGAAACGAACACAAGCCATACAAGTATTGGAGGAAGGATTAAAGACAGATCCAACCAATGAACAGTTATTGAGCTTGAAGGAAAAACTTTTGAAATAATATTATGATTTGACAGTGAAGATTGGAAAGGACTGTGTGTGGTGCCAGATCTGGCAAAGTCTGTACAGATTGGTGGAAATCAAATTTTGATCAAATTGTTTGCACACCACGTCGAGGACCAATTTACCACTCACAATCAAACTCACCTCATCATCATTAAATGAACCGTGTTGACAAATCAAGTTTCACAAAGTAGATGTTCAGCAGAACTGCATTTTCAAAAATACGTATCATGAATAGTGCAAATCTAAACTACCACCACTCTTCACGGCCATCATTCTCTCTCTCTCTCTAGAAATGCACTCTCTATGAACTGTTTTCCAACATAACAACCTTGTTGATCCTTCTCTTGAAATATTCAGAAAAAAAAATCATCAGCAGTTATTGAGAAATTCATTGTCTCGCATGTCACACACTCATCCTGTTCAGGTTGGAACATTAAAAAAAGGAGGTTATGTAGTCATTCAAGGAAGAGCTTGTAAAATTGACGATTTCAGTACCAGTAAGCCTGGTAAGCACGGAAGTGCCAAAATGCATCTCGTTGGCATTGACTTGTTTACTGGAAAGAAATATGAAGTCGTTGCTCCAACCAGTGCCAATATTGACGCGCCCTATGTTGCTAAAAAGGAATACCCATTGATGGATGTGAGTGAGGATGGTTATTTGACTGTATTGACCGATACTGGTGATGAGAGATGTGACATTCAAGTGCAAAACTCTGAATTGTTGAATCGAATTAAGAGTGCATTTGGAGAGGATCAGGAGGTGAGAATAATGACTATTTCTGCCATGGGTATGGAACAGGTGGTGGATATGAAGGTGGAATAGAGTGAGTTTAATGATTGTTATTGGTGGTGAAATTGTAGAAATAAAATCCTTGTCGAATGCTCTCTCATCAAGCCAGTTGTCTTCCAACAAATATATATTCAATCGCACTTTGTTTTTAAGTGTTGCTCATAGTTAGCAATTCAATTCAACTACGATTGATTTGAAAAGGCCTTCCACACCTTCATTCACCTTTGGTATCGATAAATAATTTAAGATTTTTATTCACTGTTCACGCGTGATGGAATCATAATTTACACACCCTCAAGTGTTGATGGAAAAGATGAACACAATTTGAAAATCTTACGATATAGACGATGGTCTATTGATATTCCTCTTCTTCAACTTCCACATATTCCACATCTTCACCGTCACCAATTTCAACAGGCCTTCCAAATTCATCCACATAAACAACCTCTTCAACATATTCAACGTCTTCTTCTCCTTCAATCACTTCCACAGTTTCCTCAATGACTTCATGTTGCTGTGGAGTACTAGTAGCAGTTGCAGTAGTCATACTAGTGGCAGTTGTAGTAGTATTCGTTGACTCTTGCTTGTTTGGAGTGCCTTGAGGTGGTTGATCCTTCTTGACACTCGTTCTCGTTGGTCTCATCTTTACTTGTTCATTAGTTGCACCACCATGGGTTGATGTCACAACATCACTAGTCGTTGGACTTGTACTCACAGGAAGTGGAGCAAGTGGTTTCTTTGGATTAAATTCAACATTCACATAATCTTGATCCAAGAAGAAGGTCTTGATGAAATCAATATTGGAAGTCGATTGTGCCTTATGTCTCTGAATAATTTCATTGATATGATTTCTTCGAGTTGGGAATGGTTTCTTGTATTGCTTTTGCTTGTATCGAACTGCCTTATTCGCATTAATGGCAGTCATTCTCACAAGAGGACCCAAATTCTTCTTATCCACAATCATACCATCGAGAAGAGGACCAAAGAGTGGAACTTCAGGTTTGCTGAAAATTCGAACTCGGAACAAGAATGTCTCCTTGTGTCTTTGATAAGGATAAATACAAATGTGAACAAAGTTGAATTGTGAAGTGATCGTCCATGGTTTGTAATCTCGATCGTGTTCACTCCAAACAATATGAACAAAATCGTTACCAACGTGACGCTTCTTTTGAATTTGTTGTGAATCATTTACCTTGGTTGGCATTCGAGTGACGTCATGGAACACAACTTCAGTGGTTGCATTGGAATAGTATGGAGCTGTGGTACCAGTCGTCAAATTTTCATCCAAACCTCCCATAAAACCGCCATGTGTTCGCAAGTCAACATCCCAACCCAATGATTGAACAAATTCCTTATAAATCTTGGATCCTGATTGTTCATCATTCTTTAGAATATCCTTTTGTGATTCTTGTTGGTTGGCAACATAGAGGAGACCGACCTTAATAGTTTCTCTTTCGGTCAACTTGTCGAGTTGTTTGAGTGAACGATAGAATCTACCGTTGGCATTGATTAAACTGAATGAAGCTCTACTTGTGGAGGACAAGAAACCAAGATTGTTCAATAATGATCTAAATGCCTTATAAACAGCCTTTGAAACATTATCATTTTCATAGTCTGGCTTCTTTGGAGCGTGAGATGGTGTGAAACCTTGTTTAGGAACTTGTGAAGAAAGTACAGAAATACCCTTGTGATAGCTTGAAGCAAGTTTTTCAACATCTTCTGTAACAAGGTGCAAATCATCGAGTGTCGTGATGGTTGGTTTAGCATACTCTGCACATTCTGGGAAAACTTGAGCAACATAGTGTTGCAATACTTCAAGCATATCTGTCTTGTCCGTATCAATTTCAATATCATAGTGAGGATAGTCCAATTCTTCTGCTCCTTCTTCATTTTGACCTTCTTTTGATTCTGGTTCTTCGACCTTGGATTGAGAGGATTCATCATCGTCATTGTTTTCCTTTTCCTCTTCTTCATCTTCTTTGGATTCTTGTTGAGAGGTGACAGGAACAGACAAATCAGCTGGTGTTTCATATTCACTATCAATACCTAATCCACCAATTTCTGCAGAGATGTCAATAGTTCCCATGTCTTGTCTTACAAATGGTTCGCCACGAGCATCATCGGCATCGAATAACTCTTCGTCAGCTCCACTACGATTTACAATGGAAGAGACATAGATGGATGATCGTTCTTCTTCAGGCGATCCTGGGCTATCGGTATGCTTGGAGGATTGTGTTGGTGCATTCTTTGAATTGGATTTAGATTCATCGTCGAGTAGTTCATCGAGTTCTTCAGTAATGGTGAAGTTTGATTTCTTCTTGAATGTTGAAGTCTCTGTGGAGTAGACTTGTTTGAATTCCCAACAGTATTTACCTGTCATATCTCTTAAAATTACAATACATGATTCTGTTTTGTTTGGATTCTCCATAATGGTCAACAAGGTATAATTGTTGAAAACAAAGTGATGCACTTTAGGTGAAGTGACATAGAGACCATTCTCTTCTTGAAGAACATCGAATTCAGAAACTTCAGTACTCATACGGGCTGCACCGATGGGTGATGGGAATTGGGAGTACACATTCAATGCATAACAAAGCAAGCTCTCAGCAGCAGTGGCAATTTCAAGAGCACTTTCTTCTCGGCTCAAAGTATAGCTCTCGAAAGAATACATTTTAGCTGCTTTATCACCTCCTTCTTCGGTGGATGCTTCAGTAGAAGTGTCCTTTTGAGGTGTCAATAAGACACTCAATGAAACTACAGATAAACCTCTATTGATGGCACTGAAAAGCATGGAAGCAATTTCCTTGCTTTCTAAAACCTTCATTGGAATGTATTGCAAAATTTCAACAATGGAATAGAACAAATGTTTGAAAATAGGCCATTGAGCAAGAGCAGCATCAGAATCCTTCAATTGTGACGAGAGGGCGGTACAAATAGTGAGAAGGAAAGTTCTAATGGTTGGAATTCCCAATCTAGTGAAGAGACCCAAATGTGCCAAAGTTACTACAGCATCGTGAGCAGCACAGGCAACATCTGCATTCTTGTCAACAAAGAATTTGATGAACATTTCAACAATGAATTTGATAGAGCTCGAACGTCCTGTTGTTCCTTCAATTTGCAATTCGTGATGAATAATTGAGTAGAGACCCCAAATACACTTAATTTGTACTTCAACGAATCGATCATCTGTGGCGCATCCTAACAATGTTTGACAGATTTTAGCTCTCAGCTTTGAGAAGGTGTTTACAGCTTCAGCGCTAACATGTTCAGCAACATTTGTTTGTTTCATTTTCAAGATGGTCTCAACATGAGGAAGGTGACGATCTCCATAAAAGTAACAAATTGGAATAACAGAGGTCAAACCTTGCACAGAAGCAATTCGAAGTTCCTTTGTCTCTGGTCCAATGGTGGCACTTGATTCTTTGAGAACTTTGTGGCATGCTTGTACAAAGTAGGGCAATAAAATGTTAACACCCATATGGCCCATACAGAACAAGCTCCATCCATGCTTAATGATGGCCTCAATAGTTCGATCAGAAGCTCCATATTCTGGAACAAGACCTTTGAAGAGACTTCTATAGCAGTTAGCAAGATATTTCTTTTCTAAAGGTTGACTGAATTGGGTGGTCAAAATTTGACACATCATGGTGTATGCAATGACACGTCCAGGTTCAAATTGATCCTCTGTTCGATCACAGGCCTCGACAATCCATTCTAACAAGATGGCAAACAATTTGTTTCCTTCAGGAGAGTGTAAAAATGGAGATTGATTGGTTGCACCTCGAACAGCTTTAACTTCAGTAATTTCAATATCGAGGAAAAGATCTAAAACTTCTTTCAAAACTGCCATCTTCTTGGAATGCAGAGCACCAGATGCAAGTTGTGAATTTTCGTTACCAAACATGTTCAAGAACTTGTGGAAGAGATGCAGCACTGTTTCGATGGGTAAGTTTTTGCTCATGTAGGTATCCATTCCTTGGAAGACATGAACCTTCTTTTCGAGTTTTGGTTTCTTCTTTGCAATGGTCACAGTGTACATGTCTGTCACGTATTCAATAAATCCAAGTCTCATTCTTTCTGTAGGCATTTCAAACACGGTCTCACAAATAATACGAGCCAAATTGAGAACTGTTCCACGCCACAAGCTGAAAGGAGAAGCAAGATTGGCATGTGTTTGCATCAATTCATAAAATTCTTCCCACAACTTTGGATATTGGTCGCTTGGATGGGACTTGATCCATATGATGAATAAATTTCTAAAGCAAGTCTTTTCCAAAATCTCAAAGAATGTGGCATCATAAGACGACTCGCTGGACTTGTTTTTTCTTTCAACGATTGCATTACAGATACGTCTGTGAGCTGACAATAAATCACTCCATGTCTCAAAGTCAACCTTGTCTGAAATTTGTGTAAAGAACATGAACATTTCGAGCGTCTCGTAACACATGTTAATGTGCAAATCCATATATTGCTCTTCACCCTTCATGAAAAATACTTGACTTAAATTGTCAATAAAGATGCGGAAATACAGATTTCTGTTTCTCTCCATGATTTCAGGCCAATTGTAAAGGAAATAATCTCTGCAAATCCATGAACGATATGTTTTCATCATCTTGGCCAATTCTTCGAAATGTTGTGGTGGAAGTAGAAAACTTTGTCTGAAAATCATTAATAACAAATAAATATCCTTATCACTTTGGTAGAGAATGACAGAGTTTTTGGGACTTTCAAGAGCGGACAGAATAACATTTAAAATGAGTAAATGGAGTCTCGTTGGTGCTTTTTCAGTGAAACCCATGTCGTCCATCTTGTTGAGAAGATCTAGACTCTTGCATTCGTTGGGATAAAAGATTGGAGCAAGACGTGATTTAAAGAATTTCCACCAAAAATCAAAGTGGTCAGACTCTTTGATAAATGTAAAGAAGAATTGGAAGAGTTGATAATTTTCCTCGACTGTCAAGTCACCTGTGGATGGTGCAACTGCCAACTTTTCATCTTGATTCAGTGTACGTTGTGTAAATGATGGTAATTTGACATCACGCACGTCCTCAGCCAACAACTTGAATTTGACTGTATTCATGATCATATCTAACACTTGATTGTCAACATTTTCCTGCATAATATCCACAAATCTTACTATCAATTCAAAACCTTTCATACGAATTTGAAAAGCATTCTGTTCATCCAATAAAAGTTCAAGTGTGTGAATAATTGAACGTTGTTGCCATTTCTTTTGGATGATATTGGAAGAGTGTAAGAAAAGATTGAGTAAAATGTCAGTCAGACCTAAAACATCACTAGTAGGAATTGTTTTAGCTGTATAGACCATGTCAAAAAAGCAAATCGTGAGTGTCAACGCATGACACAAAAAAGATAATGTGAAAAGGTCGTATAAAGTTGTGTGAGTTTGATGATGACGAGCCACCATGTGTAATTATCCAAGTTACAGAAAGTTCAATAATCAAATGATTACAATGACAATGTGAAGACGACGGTTCGTTAGAGGTGTCATCTACATCATAATTCATATCAACATACCTTTCTTTTTAGCCTCTGAATTCATATTGTTCAGAGCATCCAAAAAGATGTTATAAACAATCGAGTAGTTCTTTTGATAGAAGGTTCGCAACTCTGCTTCATTTCCGTCCTTGTTGAAGGAAGCTAAACATTTGTATCTTTTCAATGGCTGTTCATTCTCATCAAGAATTTTCTTCTCGTCCTTTGGTCCAAGACTTCCGCTTGAACCAAGTCTAGAAAGAAAAGAAGACATTCGAGTCGATTTGTGTTGTTTCTATAAATTATATAAGGATGGTAGTAATGGAAGAAGAAATGATCACTCTGATGATTCACACACAAACAAATCAGAGAGTCCGAGAGAGAGTGAAATGTCAATAATGAGAAATAAATAGTATGAGGATGATGATGTGTCTATAATGGTTCTCTCTGATGATATTGAAAAAAATCAACAGCCACTACTTTTTCAATTCTGGAAATGGTACGTAATGAAGAATATATCGCGGCGGTGGTGATGATGGGAATGTTGAAAACTGATGATGTTGTTCAATATGTGGTGTTGCTCTCAAACACAAGCACGCACCGCACACAAAGAGAGAGAAAAGAAATTTTTTTAGTGATCATGATGGTGAGGATGCCAAGAACACAGTATGGGCGGAGACTTGGACGATGGATGGTGATCGAATCCTGATTGGTGATGGAAGTGACGATTTATGAATGGAAGAGGTGAAAAAAATCAGAAGGGATGGAATCAGAGGGGTGGAATGCGCTCCTTTAGGCTAAGTGAATCCTGTTTCCAAGAAAGAAGAACTAGTAGTCATGCAATTTGGACCTGACCAATGGATAAAAAGGTATAATTCAGAGAGATGATGGAGAATTGTGTGAGATTGGAAATGAGAATGGTGCATGTTTAAAAAAGGCTGCTCAATCACGCTTGTTGTCAAAAAAATATCTCAACGGACGAACACGTGTGCACACACGAGCTTTCAAACACTTTTCATCGAACAATGTAAGGACATTTCAGAAGGGATAGCATTCAACGCGCCATTCAAAATTCTGAACGTTACGTTTTACTAACCATGAAAAAAATGTTTCAGGAGCTCATGTTTGGAGAGTCATCTTCTCCGATGATGACGACAAGTGAGGATATGATGACGCCTGGCAAGGATTCTGGCCCTACCATGAATCGCAATTCACGGAATGGAAAGCACATGAACCTTTACACAAATAATTTTAATAAGCAATTAATTAAGAACAATACTCCTCCGACTCTGAATAGACCCAACCACAATGAGGACGACGACGAGCAAGACATACAGGATACACCATTAAGGGATGAAAATCCATCATCATCCCCTTCATCATCGTCGGAAGTATCAAACTCACTGCTTCATTTAGGGAAACACCACCACACATACCTTTTAACGCCTTCTCCGATTTCTTCTTTGATAGCAGGAGGTGGAGGACTCTCTCCCCGAGTTCCTCCTTCTACTACTACGAGCAGTAGTTCCTTAATGGTCTTACAAACACCACAAGCGAATGATCCTAAACGACTCAAAATGCATCCAACTATTGATATTCAAATCATTAATCAAAAGCTGGAAATTGTCAAGGAAGAAATTCGTAAAGAGGTTGAGAAACGTCTTGAACAAATGAAGAAGGAATACCAAAATGAATTGCATGCAATACGAGAGCAATTCTTGAGGAATGAACAAGAGCTTGAGCGAGAACGATTTGAAAAGATGGAGTTGAAGAGCAAACTGGAAGCTCTGGAACAGCAGTTCAAATTATTGACCTCAGAGGGTGAAACACAAAGTCAAGACCAGACACCTCCTCATGACTTTACACGACATGATATCCAATATTTACACGAAACTCCTTTAATCCCCATTCAGAACTATCATGAGGCTGACTATGATCAAGACTCAGGGAAGGAACATGATAGCCACTCAAATAGACAACAGTGTGTGTACCCAAAATCCTCTTCACCCTCTCAATCTCTCCAAGACATTGATCAACACAGTTTTCCCAGAAACAACCAATTACACGATGTCAATACTTGTAAAACTTCTACGAACACCCTTAATGTGGATCAGTCCATAACCAAACCAATTGGTCCCCGAATACGAGCTCAGGATCTTAATACTCTACCCCAAAACACTTTCCCAATCGAATCTTGTAAAATCACCACCAACACCAGGAATGAAGAAAGTACTAATTGCTCTCAAGAGAAATCACCACAATCACATGAACAGAAAATATCACCCTCTCAACAACCATCGAATAAGCAGAAGGAATTTAAAGAAGTGAAAGGAATTTACCAATACACAACCATTCTTCAGAATTTTCATTTAAGGAAGGGAGAAGAACATGTTCCAAAAAAGAAAAAGAACTCCTCCAATCATTCAGGAAACAACACGTTACGGAAAGATGGTACACGAAAATCACAACCCTCCACTCCCCAATTGTCATTGAAGGAACGAGTCACTGCATGGCATGCAAGCGAGAAAGAAAAGGAAGAAAAATTTTTCAAGCAAAAAGAATTGTTGGATATTTACTTCTCCTCCAAGATGAAAGGAACACCTTCATGTGAGCGTTTGAAAAATGTTGTCATTCATACCTATGACATGTGGAACAATTTGTTCATTTCATACAATGAGAGAGAACGCTTTTTAGATGAGCACGTGTTGAGGCCCATCAGCCTCGCTGGTAAGAAGTCAGACAACAGTCGATGGATTTTAACCGACGAGTATATTTCAAGCATGTTGAGTGCTTTTCTTAATGAATACAACAAGCTGGCAAGCTATTTCCAACAACATGGTCACCTGTTCAAGCTCATCAACGAGAGAGAAAGAATGAAAGCAAGAATGGACCATTTGTGGCACCAAACAGATGGGATCCTTTCCACCAAAGAGTACATGGATCTTGGTAGCCGATTGAAAAAACTGAATCATGACTTGATGAAAACTCTTAGCGATTATGAAAAAACCAATGCCAATCCATTTCTCTTTCGAGGTTTTCGATACTTAGATCTGATACAACACGACCAACTTGTACAACAAGAAGAAATTGAAGAAATGGAGAAGAAGGCTCTCCAAAACAGAATCAAGCGATCCATTCAATAAATTAATGTACGATGACATCGTTGAGGCCCACACAGAACAGTCAGCGATATGTGTGTAAATGGACAAGTGTTCTCTTGCGAATATGTGACAATACCCTCCGTCAAATTGTTATAAACGTTTGCCCAAATGATCCAAATTCCATTTTGGTCAAGTTGTTCGACTTTATTCAAATCAACATTTTTAACAAATTCAAGATGCGTCAGAATGGTAAAAAAGAAAAATGACACACCTCTCTCCGACACTTGGGTTTGCCTCATCCACAACAAAACCGATACCAAACGCTCCGTCGGTGAATAGCCTCATCATCACTTCACCTTCCTCTCCTTCCTTGTCGGAATCAGAGACTCTACCAAATATTTTACCATCCTCAAATACAACAGCAAGCAATCATAATGTTGATCAACAACCACACCCTAGATATGAATCATCATCATCACCTTCAACATTGGTTGCAGGTATCAAAACCAAGAACAACGCTGAAAATGAAACGGTAGTGAATATGCCGGAAATTGAACTCATAGAAGAGGAGAGATCGGAAATGAAATTGGAAAAACCAAACAAGAATGAAAATAATGTAACAGCTCCCTTGCTTGGTGCGGAGGAAATGGAACAAGATTCACATTCGAGCAATGAATTGACCCACCATACAAACCAAACAAGTCAAACTGAAGTTTACATGAAGGATATTCTGTCAACAGTGAAAACTGTCAACGATGCTAAATACAAGGAAGCTCTCAACTTCAGAAAGGGATTCAAGGCATTACAAAAACAAAAATTTATTTGGACATTTCTGACGCTCATTGGATTCACTGGAGGAGTTATTGCATATACACATGATTTAATTATCAAGTACATGTTTCAAGGAAGATTGACAATGATCAATGCTTTCGATCCCGTTCAGTATTATGGACTCCGACTATTTTTGTGGGTAATTTACAATTTGGCGTTTGTTTATGGTGCAGCTCTCTTGACAGCATTTATTGCTCCAACAGCAGAAGGCTCTGGAATTCCTCCCTTGAAGGCCATTCTCAATGGAGCCACTCTTAAGGATCCTATTAGTTTTAGAACTCTTCTTGTCAAGTGCATTGCTTTACCTGCAGTACTCGGATCAGGAATGTTTCTTGGAAAGGTAGGTTTTTGACTATTGAACGCGTGTCAACCATGAATGTGATATTTGTTGTTATTGCTTATTTCATTACCAAAGGTCGGCCCAACTATCCACATTGGTGCTTGTTTAGCAAACAATTTTTTAAACATACCCTTTTTCAGACCAATTAAGAAGGTAAAGACACTCAAAATGCAAATGATTGCTTGTGGTTGTGCTCTAGGAGTGGCTGCTAACTTTTCGACACCAGGAGGTGGTGTGTTGTTTGCTCTAGAAGCAGTAGGAACCTATTATAGTTTGAGGAATTATCTAAAAACTTTTTATGTTGCAGTTATTGCAGCATTCACATCTAGATTATTTAATTCCACGGTCAACTTGAATTTAAATTTTGTCCAGAATTGGACAGTTAAATTACCATTTCCATCGTACACCATTCCAGAGCTAATTGCACATGCCATTTTAGGCGTATTGATGGCGTTTGTTGGTATTGGTTTTACCTATCTCAATGAAAAGATTCTTCAGCTACGTGACAAATTTGGAAAGCGCTATCTAGTATTCAAGTCGGATCGATTGGCCAAGTACAAGATCATGTTGATGTTTGAAAACAAAATATTTTGGACCATTTTTATTTGTATTGTGACCAGTATTTTGACGTTCCCTCAAATGATTGGAAAATTCATGTCACTTTCACCAGGTGCAGTAGTTGAAGAATTATTGTCATCCAAGCCGCTCACAAGTGAAAATGGTATTACAGGAGAATGGATTAAGAACTCTCCAACAGATGTCTTTGCAAACTTGGCCATTTTTTGCCTGATTCGTTTTGTAATTTCAATCTTTTCCGTGAATTTACCCATTCCTGGAGGAGTATACATTCCATTAGTTATTATTGGAGCCGGATGTGGAAGACTTTTTGGAGAGATTGTTGCAGTCATTTTCCCTGATGGCTTTGTGCCAGGTCAACCAATTTATGCAGGTGCATTTGCTGCTGTTGGAATTGTTGCTTGTACTGCATCTTCCACTCAAGCTTTCTCCACCGTTTTCATATTTTTAGAAATAGTTGGTATTGCAGCTTATTTGCCATCATTAATGGCAGCTCTCATTGCAGTATTTATTTCCAGATATGCATACAGAAGTGTGTACGACTCGATTATCAAAATCAGAGGATGGCCAGCATTATTGGAAAGTCGTACAGATTCAGAGGACTTGAAAGTCACTAACCTCATTCAACCCTTTGATTCTTTAGATCTAATTGAAGAGACCACATCTCTCTTTGATATCAAAACGATCTTGTACAAGAAGGCCCTTCCTAAAGTATTCCCAGTGGTTAACAATAAGAAAGAAATGTTATTACTTGGCCAAGTCTCTGCCAAGTCATTGGAATCTCAATATCAAACAAAAAAGGCACGTATGTTAGAGAAGATCCATAAGACTACACTTCCTTCACCTCAATTCCAAGCAACAACCTTTGTTTCTGCAACGACCGGTCAGGTTTCAGAAATTAAATCAGGCAATGTGAGTGGAGAAGCATCCTCTGATGTTGAATTACTCGATAAGCAGGAGGAGGAACAATTCAAGAATTTCAAATTCACAGTAGAATATGAAAATTGTGAAATTACACTTGCAGAAAATCAAACAGCTCAAACCGCACACATGCTCTTCTCACAACTTGGCCTCAACGACGTTTTTGTTGTGTGGAAAGGAAGACTTATTGGTCAATTGCATCGCCAAATGCTCATGAGAGTAATTGTGGAGAGAGAAAAATCAGCATTATCTTTCCTTTTCGATTAATTAATGAATATAAATATTTATTGAACCCTCAATGATTAAAGTTATTCAACAACAATATGATTTCAGCAAAAATTCTTTTATTTCCTAAATTCAAACTTGAGGTGTCAATGTATCAGACCAGGTAGGCGACAAGTGCATGCACGGGCACCTGTCACTGTATAGGGAATGATAAGGATCCTTTAGACAGCCGAAACAGTACCACATAGACGTGTGAATTTGAATGCCTTCTGGTGACTCTAATGGACTGTCATGAGAACTGTCCAACACATCCATGAACAACGATCCTTCCGAACATGCCTTCCTTTTTCATGTTCGGATTATGGTAATAAATATTTTTCAAATTAATGGTTCATTCCTTTTCTCTTTCGTCTAGTTGAGTGTTGGAATGAATATGTGGGATGAACGTATCATGATGATGATGGTATATCTGCTCAAGATTGGTAATGGGTGAGTCAATAGATTGGAATCTAAATTCTTCTCAACAACAAGAGATGGACACTCCAAGTTCAGATCATCATTTAAACAAAGAAAATGATGTACTTCTCTCAGAGACCCCATCAAACACCCAATCGGCCTCATCCCTTCGTGCAAAACACCTTGTTTGATGCACGGTCCATTGCCAAACAAGATTGGGAACAACAACGGCAATCTTTTGATCGGGATTTTAATTATGGTGGGATGAATCAACAACAACAACAACAACCAAATCCCTTCATTACACTAGCCTATCCAAGTCAGGAATGGATCTTGTTTCCTCATTCTTTTGATCATCAGCAAAGCAAATGGAAGAATTTGGAAACGGTAGATGAAATTGCTCAATTAACGGCCACTCATGAAATGCCTTCTCAATTGAGAATTTTGACTTTTAATATTTGGTTTGATGCATACATGATGAAGGAGCGAATGGATGGGTTGATGAATGAGATCTTTCAGAGGACATTCAATGTTAATAATCACAATTTTTCGAGTTCTTCATCATTTCAGACGATCTCAAGTCCCATTCCAGATGTTTTGTGTTTCCAAGAAGTAACCACTCAATCGTTGGAAATGATTGCACAACATCCCATCATAAGGTGAGTTCGAAATCATTATTGGAATACTCTAATGTGTCCATTTACTGAAATACCAAAATACCAAAACACCATAAATTGTTGAATGGTGATACTACCACCAAATGACAAATTCATACGAATAATCATGACAGAAACAATTATTACCTTTCTGATTCACCAGATGATGCATTTTGTTCTGTTTACCCCTATGGAGTCTTGATGGCTGTGAAAAAAACATTGCCCATCCGTAAACTGTTTTATAATACCTTACCTTCGAACATGTATCGAGCAGCACTATCTGTTGAAATTGGAAACTCTCAAATGCAATTTCAAAACATGATTGTTACAACCGTTCATTTAGAAAGTTTATCGAATGCTGATTTGCGGTTTCAACAGTTGGATGTCATTTCAAATTTTCAAATACCATACTCACAAGCAATCATTTGTGGAGATTTTAACTTCGACAGTGAAAGGAACTACGATGAAAATTATTTGCCCTATCTCGAAAATAGTTACTTGACCTCAAATGTTCATTTGCGACAATATCAAGATGTATGGAAATCATTGAAATATCCCAACGATTTAGGTAAAACCTTCGACACCAAATCAAACGCCATGTTAGCAAAATACTCTCACGAAGTCATGAGATACGACCGGGTTTTATTGAAATCTTTAATGGTACCATCGCAACACACACAACTCAAGAAATACTGGAAACCTATTCATATTGAGCTACTTGGTACTAAGCCTATTGCGTATGATCAAAATCGCAATCCTATTTGTATTTCCGATCACTTTGGTATTTTGACTATCATTGAAAATGTACAAATAGTTTGAGTTTAGCCTTGATACCAATATGAAAGTGACTGAATGCATTAATATCCTAAAATTCCTCAATTCTTTTCTCTGATAATCATTGTTTACTACCACTTTGCAGCTTTTGAAGTCCTTCTTTGAACCAAATGTCCTGTTTGACATCTTCCAATTTCCATCTTTTTGCAAGATTAATCTCCAACAAATTTTGAATGACATTTTTCGCTGTATCAGAGATTTGTTCTTCCTCCTCAAGTGGAATAAAGTAATTCATTGAAAATTTGTCTTGAGCTGTTCTGAAGGGTAAATATCCTGTCAATAATTTGTACAGAACTACCCCAAGAGCATACACGTCAATTTCTTCAGCATAGCATTTCTTTAGCAAAACTTCAGGGCAACAATAGCCACCGTTGCCCACAAAGAGTCTATGATATTTCTTTCCCTTTTCAAACTTGTCCGACAATCCAAAATCAACAATTTTGACATTACCGTTCACATCAAGACAAACATTGCTTAATGTAATGTCACGATGCAAAATTGATAGCACATTGTGCATGTGTTCAATCGCCAATACCATTTGTACATAATAACGCTGCACATCCTCTTCTTTGTGCTGTTCGTGTTCATCTAAAGGATTCTCGAGAGAGCCCTTTTCGCAAAATTCTGTCACGATATAAACGAATGATTTTGACGGTGGCTTGTTATTACAAGAAAGTACAATTGTTTCATACTCCTCTATCACATCTAAAGTATTTACAATATGAGGATGTGGATGATCCTTGATTAATTTCATTATTTCAACCTCTCTTTGTGCAAACTCGATTGCTCCAATTTTGTCCATCATTTCGAGATCTAAAATTAATTCGAGAATATGAGAATTCCATTGTCATACATACGGACACATCAAGTCCAGGATCATAATAAAGATGTCAGCCACTAATCCAAAAAAGAAGTCAACGATTATAAAACCTACCTAGTTCTTTCACAGCAACGCTAGTATTGTGAAGATTATCTTGACCTTTGTAAACAGTTCCATAGGTGCCTCGGCTGAGAACCTTGTATAGTTCAAATCGGTTATTTATGGTAATGTATATCTCTGAGGAGGGAGATTTTGAGTCATCCATTTGATGGCTTGATGAGGTTGTTGTAGATGTGAAATACTTGGCATGATATTGGATTACATGTTTGATAGGCTGTTTTGTGATGCT
Organism: Naegleria fowleri; assembly: GCF_008403515.1. Classification (NCBI taxonomy): domain Eukaryota; phylum Heterolobosea; class Eutetramitea; order Acrasida; family Naegleriidae; genus Naegleria; species Naegleria fowleri. Next base: position 117,560 of record NW_025407954.1, read on the forward strand.
ATTTAAGGCGCTGTCTAAATGATCCGAAATCACATCCTGAGAAAATGGTTTCGTCAATTCGAGAGGTGATATTGAGGTATTACTGGGGGAATCGTTGTGATCCTTTTCCAAGGAATTCATGTATGAAGATCTTGGAGGCGAAAGCGATCGACTAAAAACGGCAGGTACGTGATCTTGTTCTGATAATATTGACATGGTTTGTGAGATTCGAGCTTCATAGCTATTTTTACATGAAAATTCTTCAAACATTCTAAAGTTAAATTGTTGCTGCAGAGATTCCATTGTGTGTTGGAATCGAATCCATAAATCCTCATTGTCACAACTAAAATTTTCATAGCACACAAAACAATCGATTTGATACTGTTGCTGCAATCGAAGTGCATTCGAAGAGTAAAGCTTTCCATATTTGTCCTTTCTGCTTTGTTGTGCTGATTGTAGGATATTTTTCATATGAAATCCAACCAATTCTTGTAATACTTGTTGAATTGTATTTACATCATGTACAGATCTCAAAGTGAGTCCTTCAAAGTTAACCAAAAGCAGCATTTTGTCTTTAATGAACCGTACTCGTTGCTGTATGACACTTTCCGATAAGGTGTTGTTGCTGCATTCTTGCGGAATAAGGCATTGTGGAGGAGTAACTGTGCCAGCAGTTTGAGTGGGTGCAATGGGTGTTGAGCATGAAATATTTCTGTACAAATTGTTGTTTGTGTTGTTGTTGTTGTTGTTATTTTGATTCGTCGGAGTATTGTTAATATTACTATTAATACAAGAGGAACAGGCAGAAGAGGTTGAATGGTGTTTGGTTTTTGTTGTTGTTGTTGTTGATGGGAAAGACGTCGTGGTGGTTTGGACCAGTAACGGAGAATAATTATCATCCGTGAAGAAATGAGAAGCAAGTAGTACTTGTGCGGAAGAAGGTTCATGTTGGTGATAGGGATGATGACAATCGATTAGATCGGTAACATTTGGATGACTACTGGCAATCTGGCTCGTAATCATACCATCCGTAACATTATTGTGGGTTGTTGTTGTTGTTGTTGCGGTTGTTCGAGCACTGTGATTGCTAATGACCGATATATTCGGAGACATGATGAATTCAACAATCCGTTCTAATATTATTATTATTATTATTATTACTATTGAAAATTCTTGTTGAAAGAATTGAAGGCTTATTCAAATATATATATATAAATTCTGATGAAATGATGTATCGGTCAATGTTGCTCCTCCTTCAATGTTATTATCGATGGATGAGGAGGATGAATATGATGTCTCGTCCAACAGTACTAGTTGTAACTTCTCCACTACTACTGCTACAACAACAAACTCCCTAAAACAACACACACAACCAAGCTTGCAACAACAAGAACAACAAGAAATGAACCAGTCTCCAGAGAGAGCTCAGTTTTTTTCAAGATAAAAAGACGTTGAAAATTCCAAGATGGGAAGTCATGACCTGAATTTCTCAGTTTCTTGCAAAGGCCCATTTTGGAACACGTCCAACAATGATAGAGCACGAGTGACACATCAAAAATTGAACAACAAGGATTAAAGATTCAAGTTTGGCAACACACCATCGTTTATTATTGTTTTCCATCTTTACATTCATTCGTGATGGTTCCTTCTTTTAAAAGGTTGCGAATTTTGTCAGCTCTTTCCGTGTCAACACCTTGACATGCGTTCAGTAATACGGCAAGCCATGATGCATGATCGTGTGCTAGGGGTCCATTCATGATAACCATCTCTGCTTCGTTATATCTTTTTTCCTTGATAAGAAGATCCAATAATAAAGTGGCATGCTCTCGTGTTGGTTTAACTCCAAAAAATCGTTCCATATCGTTGTAAATCGAGAGAGCTTTTTCAGTGTGTCCATCTATGGACTCACCAATAGTGCATGCTCTTAATATGCTCGTAAATGTTTGCTCGGTTGGTTTGATGCCATTGGCAACCATTCCTTTGAAAAGAGGTAATATTTTGGTAATTAAGCCACGTTGCGAATAGCCCTCGAGTATATAATTGTAGGATTCAGTATTGAAAGAGAAAGGTTTGCCTTTGGCGTGTAACTGAAGCATATTATTCAGCAACGAGATGGCACTCTCGATATCATTGAGCTGCACATAGAAATTAATTAAGGCATTGTTAAGAGGAAGGCAATTGGAGATTCCTTTGGATGTGGCAAGTTTGTGAACTCGTTTTCCATATTCGAGAGACTTGGCCATAGTGCACGCATGAACCATTGTGATGAGCAAGTTATGGTCGACTTTTAGTCCAGTCTTCTTATGTGACTCAATCGCACTTATTGCAGATGAAAGTTTGTTACAGGCAATCATGCTACGAGTAATACAATGCCATGTCTCAGAGAAGACTTCTCGAGGATTCATCTTGTTCTCATAGATGGCAAGCGCTGATTCGTTGTCTCCACACGATTCGAAAAATCTGATAGCGACATTCAAAATCGCAGCATTGTTGCTGAATTTTTGTGTTGTTTGTGTCATGGAGTAAATGTGTTTTCCTTCTTCAATTCTTGTGTTGTCCGTACATGCATTCAGTAAGGTTACAAATGTAGTACTGTTCGGTTCTACTCCTCTCTTTTCCATTTCCTTTATGGAATCAATAGCTGTGTTCCATTTCTTCGATAATATTAATGCATTCAAGTAATAATTCCATGAAATGATGTCAGTACTCTTTCCATCTCTCAACATCTCTGTAAATAGAGTCTCAGCCAATTCTGGGCGATTGCATTTGATATAAAAATTAAGTAGTGCATTGCTGACATTGGTACAATCGGTGAAGCCTTTGGATTCTATTAGCCAATGCATATGTTGTCCAATATCAAATGACTTTGTTGCGGCGCATCCAGAGAGTAAAGTAGTAAATGTTACAGAGTTAGGCTGTATGTTGCACTTTTCCATTTCTTGTAAGAGTTTTGCAGCTTCTCCAAGACGGTCTGATAGTATCAATGCTTTTATCATTGAATTCCAAGTGATCACGTCCATTGGGGCCTTGTTCCTTCTCATTTGCTCGAATAATGACTGAGCGGTTTCACTATCTTTGCGTGTCGCATAGAAATTTATGAGCGAATTATTCACATTCAAATCATTTAGCAATCCTCGTGAGTTGATGATTTCATGAATTTTTCTTCCATGTTCTTCGGCATCACAATCAGCACATGCAGACAGTAATGTGCTGAATATTGTACCATCAGGTTGGACTCCATGACGTTCCATATCTTCCAATAATGAGATGGCTTCTGAAAGTCTATTTGCTTTTATCAGTGCCTTCATCATCATGGAGAAATGGAACACGTTGAGAGGTACCTGCTCATTTCTCATCAATTCCATTACTTCTTTGCATTTTTCTACATTTCCATTTCTAGAAAGTATGTTCATAATTAAACCAAATGTTTTCTCGTATAGCTTTGCTACTTTGTTATTCAAAAGGAAGAAAAACCATTCAACAGCATGATTTTCATATTCAGAATTAATACACAACGCCGTAAGTACTCCATTCCATGTATGATCTTTTACATGTTGGTTTTTCCTTTGCTCCACATTTTTGAAATTCTCTAATTTTTCCACTAACAGTTGGAGTAAATCTTTCATCGTCTTTGTTTGGTTGTTTCGTTGGCAATTAAATATCATTGCACACACTAGATTGATCGTCTTATCTTGAGGTTTGATTGCATTGTAAACTCTCAAAGCCTCACTAAAATTTAAATCTTTTTGGTTAATAAAGGACACAGCATCAAAAGCCTTTGGTTGTGCAAAGAATTGATCCAATGTTTTAATTTCATTTTTACGATTCAAGGAGTAATTTCTTTCCGAAGCTTTGTTTGAAATTGTTGATGATGATCGTTCGTTACTGAACTGCTTCAACCATGGATTCCTTCCCTTTTCAAAGCACACAAAGGTATTATTACCAATAAATTTGGTACCTTTGATGAGAGCGGAGAAGTAGAATTGATGGCCGTGAGAATGAGCACAAAAAAACCTTCGTGTTTCGCAAAGCATTTTTTTTGATAAATAATAATAATAATATTAATTATGTAAAATTGATTTCAGATCGAATACAAATTTCCATAAAAGTTATCCTTTTAGGCATGCAGAAAAATTTTATGATATTCTTTGAGAATGAGTGAAAATTCATTATAATGAACCATATGGACATTATAGACGCATTTAATTGAGCAATGAAACCAATAATGTCAGCCATTAAATGTCATACTTTGGCAAATGGACATTGTTCAACTGTTCCAATGCCAACATGAGAGCTTGAGTTCCATTCTTGGCACCACCATTATTTCTTTGAGAGAATAAATAGAGAATAATGATACAATTGGAGCAGATATATTAATTTCAAAAAATGATATTCTAAAACACCTTCTACTTACCTCAATGAATCGTATAACATTTTTGCCAAATTCAAACCTGGAAGTACGAGTTTCATTTTGTTACATTCACTCAACACAATTTCCATGTCTTAATTTTCAAAAAAGTAACTTCACACACTGAAAAATAGTTTCTCTTTTCACACACTTACCCTTGATAAAATGTTCCACATAGAAACCTTTGAGAAAATAATTGTCCAATCCATTGGAAACATTTGCCATACATTCAGAATATTCGCAGCAGCATGATAAAAACAAAGTAAATGTTTTCGACAATGATTGTTCATATTGTTGTGAATGGTGGCCCATTTCAATGATGATTCATTGAGAAGAACAAGTGAAATAACATTGACACTATCATTAGACTCTCTCTGAATAACTTCTCCTACTTACCTGGTTCAAAATCTCTTCTCAAGATTCTAGGTCCATAAGCAGTCAATGAAAATGAATTTGCAGCACCACCACTCACAGCTTGCAAAGTTTGATAAACATCTAATCCAGCTTTATGAGCATACATTAAACCTTCCACAACTCCAATCATGGATGAAGCAATAATGACTTGATTGGCCATCTTTGCATGTTGGCCCTTTCCACTTTCTCCCATGAAATTAATGGTCTTTCCAATGGATTCAAAAATTGGACGAACCGATTCCAATACTGGTTTTTCACCACCAACGAAAATGGTTAAGGTTGCATTTCGAGCTCCAATATCTCCACCGCTGTGTATGAACATAAACGTAGAAACATTGGTGTCACATACACCGATGACAGTGTTGAGGAGCAATTATTTTAAATAATTTAAAAAGTGCATGCAATCCAAGGATGATATTAAAAATTATTGAAATTATCAAGTACTGTATATATTCAATCACCACCACCATGATACATACCTACAAGGAGCATCCAAGCTATGAACTCCCTTCTTTTGAGCTTGTTTAAAAATTTCAACAGCAAGTGAAGGTTCTGATGTAGTCATGTCAATAATCACACCTCCGACATTCATTCCAGCCAAGACTCCATTCTCCTCGTCAAGAATCACACTTCTCACATCGGATGGATAACCGACAATACTAATCACTACATCACTATTGGCTCCGACTTCTTTTGGAGAATTCACAAACTTGGCTCCCATTTCAATGAGTGACTCTTTGAATATAGTTTGTAAAATGTTCATTCATGAGTCATTCGTAAAATAGTTAAATCATGGAATAAAGTGTGTTTGAATTAAGCTTGATCTACTTCAATTGTTTCCAACACTTACCAGCTTTGGATTTTGTTCTGGAATAAATAATCAAATCTTTGTAACCCTTGTTAAACAAATTGGTGGCAATGGACTTTCCCATGACACCAGTACCAATAAAACCAACTAGAATGATGATCAAGTATCATTTGATTATTAATGATATTATTGTTGTTACGAGTTGCAAAATTTCACATAATCAATGACAGTCCGATTCATCATTGATTTCAAGAAATAAAAGTAGAATAAACAACAGAAGAAACATGTTGTACAACACCAACAACAACAGCACGTTTTCATTTCAATCATCATGATCGCAACTCGAATTTAAAAAAACAATCATTACCTTTCGTGGCTCCAGGTAGAAATGTTTTGAGAAGATTAGAGGTGGATGCTTGCATTTTTTCTTTCAAATCTCACACAACACATTCACCAGATTTTTTCAATCTTCCCAAACATGGAATTGGATTAAATTCTTATTGTTGTTGAGGAGCTGGGTTAAATGGCTCATCATTGTAATGCATATCCGTTCAATAATAAATGACATCATCAATTTTGAGGATCATGTTGACCATTTCTGTTGCAAGTCTTATAATGTTCTTTTTGATCAAGACATTCTCAATAACTTCAGTGTCACTCATGTTCTCGAGTCGAAGTAAAAAGTTGCTCATTTTCGACGAGGTTTGATGATACAGATCTTCAGTCACACCAGTTTCTCCATCCGAAAATGTTTGTGCATACAGCCCAAAATATCGACTCTCTCCTCCTTCTTTGTGCTTGTCAATGAGTGTTTGAACTGTTTCAACTGGACTTAATCCTGCATTTTGAGCAAATGTCGCAGGAATAACAAGCAAGCTCTTGGCCCACTGCTTGGCAATGGTCTGAAGTGTCAAATCATTCCTCGAATTGTTGCAAATGTTGTGTAGATTTTCCATAATGACGGAATACAGTTCTGTCTCAAAACAACCACCTCCATAGACGAGTGGAGGAATCACAAGAGGTGTTGTTGCTTGCGCTTCTGATGGAGTGCTGTTGCTACATTTGTTTGCCTTGAGCATGGCAAACATAGAATTGACGTTCATAAGAGCATCATTGAGTGAGCGAGCAGTTTCCTCCGCTTGATATTCATTGGGAGCTCGCACAATAATAGAGCAAACTCTTGACTCCTTACAATCACTTAAAATGATGGTCTTTTCTTCCTCATCGTATTGGAAAGTGCCAACAAAACCAATCATTTGTTCATTCAAATCGTTCACTCGAGCACATATGGTGGACTGAGAAGCAAGAGCAATGCGATCCAAATCTTCAGCGCTTACCCATCGAATTCCAATTAAATTTCTGTCGACTAGATAGTCGCTGAATCGATTATCGAATCCCCACTGAGAAATTACAATGTCAATGTGTAACTCTTCAAGTTTTTGCGTGACCTGTTCAAAATATGAATTTTCCACTCTTTCAAACTCTTCCAATTGTTCCGCTCTATGAATATTGATGAAATGTCTTGTCTTGAGTCGAGGAGTTTCAATAGGACAAGAAAATAAAGCCACTCTGCAATTCTTCCTAAATGATGGCATGTTCAAATTTGAGGATAAGCTTTTTCCTGTAATGCAAATACCTCCTTCGATAATTTCTGCATCTGCACCTGTATGGCTCAATTCTTGATCGAAGAAAGTAGTAGCTTGTTGCCCTTTTCTTGTGATGAGCGGATCTATTTTGACAAAGCTTAAATTGCCATTTGTCACATGTACTGCTGAAACTGCAATGGATGCTAATTTCTCACGCATTGTTTTCACTTGCTTTGAGAGAAGACTTGACTTGGCGACAATTAACTCTATTTCTTTTTGACCTTTGAAGCGTATCTTTTTCAAATTGAAAAATCGAGATGCCTTCTCAAGTCGTACTTGTGGAGAAGAGTTTGTACTCTCGAAAAGGCTCAACCATTCATTCAGAACATATTCACACGTCTTGTAATAACCCTTCATGATGCTATCAATACTTAAATTCCATTTTTCAATAAGCTCAATAGTGAGTTTACACAATTCTCCACACAACACCGCCACACTAGTTGTTCCATCACCAATGGTGGTGTCTTGATTTTTCGATAAATGATACAATAGTGTATGTATTGGATGTTGTTCTCGATTTTCATTCATGCTTCTCAGCTTAAACATTTGCTCCATTAAAGTTCTACCATCATTGGTGACCATGATAGTCCCTTGTAAATCTCCTTTAATAATTAATTTATCTCTACTATAGGGACCCAGCGAGGAACGAATATATCGATCGGAAAACTCATAGGCTAGCTTTAAATGATTCAACAAAACTTGTCTATGATGAGTATCCATTTGATGATGATTTCTCTGCAACGAGCTGAACTCAATGCATAATAAATCCTTATCAATCATCATCACATTTGTGCTGGATTTTTCATATTGTTGCGATGATATTCTTCCTTGTTGTTGTTCAGAGTGATTTTCAGAAAGGTCGCTAACAATTTCTGTTTGTTTAAATTCATTCAATGAAATTTGCGTTTCATCGCATTGCTTGAACATATTCAATAAATTACGGAATTGAATTTTTTTGAATTTGAAAATAGTGAAAAGCTTTTCCGATAATAATAATTATTAGACAATGAAAACGATGAAGCACTTTTCATCGGAGAGCAAGCAACACAAAGAGAATCTCCAATGCAGGAATTGTGTGCCTATTTTTTGTGTATTTTTTTTGATAAAATTCTTCTTTAATTTTCTCTCCTACCAACAAGAACATGATTGAGGTCATGATCATCACCATTTGCATCGCGATTTTCTGTTGTAGTGTACTCTTGATCACAATAGATTGATCTTTTTCAAATCTGTTGGTTTGGAGGACTTTTACAAAAAAAATGCTGCAAGCTTTGCTGAATTTTTTCTATTGGCTGTTAGCGCTAATTGGTTTAGCCCAACAACAGCAAGGCAACTCGGTAGTGAATGTTCAACAAAATCAGGAGGAAGAAACAACCACACGTAATAATCAGAGAGGACAAGGAATAAGAAGAGGTAGAGGTGGGTCCATTGCATCTAACATTCGGAGAAGAAATCAACAACAACAGCAACAACAAGAGGTGAACTCTTCCGATGATGAAAATACCTCTTCCGATGATGATCTTCAAGAGAATCACGAAGAAACAATCGAAGAAAGTGATGAATTAAATATTCGAGCTAAGTTATCAAGAAATGAAAGAGTGAATATGAAAAAGATGGAAAAGAAACGTCAAAAACAAGCATTAAAAGAACAACGAGAAATGATGGTCAATGCCGAACGAGAACGACAAAATCAGTTAAAGAAAAAAATGGAAGAAATGGAACTGGAAAGAGAAGAAAAAGAAATGGAACTGAGAGAAAAAGAAAAGGCTGAAAAATTAGAACTCGAAAGAAAAAAACAAGAAGAGTATGAAGAATGGAGGCATTTATTTGAAGTTGAAGAGCAAGGTGAAGCAGCTGACTCTGACATTGGACACAACGAGAGTCTTTTGTCAGAATTTATTAACTATATCAAAGACCACAAAGTAGTAATTTTGGAGGATTTGGCAAGCGAGTTCAAAATGAAAACCGAACACTGCATCAACAGAATTAAATTATTGGAGCAAGAAGGTAGAATTACAGGACTACTAGACGATCGCGGCAAATTTATTTATATTTCTCGAGAAGAAATGGAAAAAGTGAAACAGCACATACTTCAGGAAGGCAGAATTAGCATTCAAGAACTTAAAAACGTCTCGAATCGATTGATCAATCTGAAACCAAAGGAAGAGGATGTAAATATTGAGGAAATTTTGTAATTTATTAAGAACTATACACATTGATGCAATTTAAATTTTATTTCTTTCCATGAAATGTAAATGATTTAGGTTATGGCAAATATCTTACTTGAACGATGCTGCTTAGAGCATTCAACTTTACTCTTCAGCTTTAACAGATACTTCTCCCTTCACTTCGTTGAATCGATGTTCTATCACTCTGTGAATATCATAGGCAACTACTAGCCTGTCGATTGTGTTGGCAATTTGCTCTGCGTACTTCTCTTCGAAAAGCATGTTGTAATGGTTAGCTCCATTAACTGTTACTGCTGACTTGGTGTTGAGAGTAGATTCCATTGATTTGAATACCTTGGCATCAATAATTGGTTTCTTGTCGCCATCTTTCAATCCATGTTCGGAGCGAATCAAAGCAACTGGATGTCTCAGACGAATTAAATCCTCCAAAGAAAGAGCAAAATCTTCAATAGATCTCAAATCTCTAAGAGCAGCCAATCTTACTTCATCGTTCTTTTGATTTTTAGAGTACTCAACAAATGACTTGAAATCAATAGATTCGCTCTTCACTGCTGCATCTTGTGTCAAAAGTGTTTCAAGAGAAGCGCCAAAGGTACCAGCAATTCTTTCATGCAATTGGGTAACCTCCCCCATTGATGTCTTGTTCACTGGGTAGCCACCATTAATTAGAACAGCACCACTGATACGTTCGGGATTTTTCTTCATCAACATGTAAGCAATGTTAGCTCCAAAGCCATGACCAACAACAAATGCTCTTGGTAATCCATAGTATGTCAACAATCTGACAAAATCCAAAGCGTGAGTAATTAGGTTCAGCGGACCTGTTTTTGATGTATTGTTTTGAAGAAAAGCTTTTTCTTTTTGGTCTTGTGTTGTGAATAATTGTTCCAAACCATTAACTTGAGTTTTACCTCTTGCTCTCAAATCCATAGTAACAATTCCGTATGGATAGTTTAGTTTTCGTGCAATGGTAGAGAAGGCTTTGGAATTTGTAGTGTAGTCATGAATGAAAACAATTGGATTTGGTGGCTTCTTGGCAGTTCCTAAACCATTAAAACTGAGAGAAGCAATCGCATATGGGTGGTCTTGGTGTCTTTTTGGAACGACATGTTCTAACCACGGAAAGGCTTCATTCTCATCAACCTTCTTCAAGTCCTCGTAACCGGATGGAGCTGTAAATTGAGTGTGCTTGGAAGTGTGATACGAGTTGTTGCTCTTACTGATAATGCAACTGGAAATAATTTTTGTTGTTGATGATGATGATGTGGAAGAGGCACCCGAGAGAAGAATTTTGGGAGAGGAAAGAAGAAGAGCACTTTTCAGCATTTTTTAATTCATTTAAATATGATTAAAATTCAATTCGCAATATTCATCCATTCCTCATCATCTGGTTGTTCTTCTAATACTTGTTCTTCTTTTGCTACTACTTGCGCCAAAGTAGAGAACGATATTCATCCTACAATTTCTCTCAGTCTTTGTCGACACACGAAGGATCAGCACGATGAGATTTCTTGGAAAATTACAAGGTCCGTTCGCAAGAACTTGAGCACACTCTCCAAATCATCATGATATTAATCTTCTTCATCGTCTTCATTGGTCTGAGATGATGCGCCTGTGGGTGCTGCTTCACCAGAGTATGTAGTTCTATAGTATCGGTCTCTCTTGGACAACACTTCGCAAGTGGCCTTACGGATACGATTAATTTCCATCTCGGACAAGTTGGTGAGAAGATAACCAGGGAAATAATCTGTTGGCTCTACATCTCCAATACCCTTTGTAAGACCATCGGTGAGATTGTCTCTTCGTTTGTCTTCGAGTGTTTTCAAGAGAGAAGATATTTCTTCTGGATTGTCATCAAAATCATTCTTTGCTCTTTATCAAATAATTATTAACAAAGAATTAAATTATTAGAGAGGTTTAAAATTGATATTTCATAATCGCCATTAGAGCGAGATTCATATAAGATGGCATGTACGGATAGAGCGAGATTCATTTCATTATTTGATAGCATTATTATTATTTTGGTTTAATACCATACGAGCTACTCCTAAAAACTTACACTTTCAACAACAAGTAACCAATCTCTAGAAAGTGAGGAGGCATTGGATAAAAATCATGTGATTTGGATGATTGGGTAGAAGACTCTTCCAACCAATCAACCCGCAGCCACTCGGGAATAACAATCTTGCATTGATTCAGCTTTTTGAGTTGAATGGCAGCCCATAGAGGAACAGTAATTTCCTGATTGGCGAGAGCGGGACCAATGGTATGAGTAATCATTTTGATTTTGGGAAGGTTTTTAGTGGGCCGAATGGAAATCATGGTTTCTTCAGCCAAGTATTCCAATTCTTCATTGGAGAGAAATTCATCTTCACAATGTTGGCGAAGCATATGGCGATGTTGTTGTGGTGAAATTCAATTTTTAATTTTTAAATTTCTTTCCGTTAAATGGCGGGTGTGTCAAGTTTCAAATACACACAGGCATGAACAGAAATTAAAAAGAACAATGTGTTTGGTTGCCAATCTTCCATAATTCTATTACTGTATCAGAAGAGAATGTCATGCTGTCTAGAAGTGTCGAGACTTGACTCGTCTTCTTCATCTTCTTCATTGTGAACAATGGTACCAACAAGCGGTGGCAGTGAGTTGTTGTTGTGGCTATTCGAGACAGAACTCGAACGACATTTCATACTAGAAGAACTCATAGAATTCCACCGAACGTTAAATTCGTGGCTGCATGTTCTTGCTTCATCGTCATCACACTCTGGTTCCTCATTAAATAACTCTCCTTCCAAATCATGATTATTCATACTCCTGTACGAATAAATAGTGACATCTTCTTCAGCTATATCTGGAGGTGTGTGAGGTGTGAATGAAATATGTTTGTACAGAATGGGAAGAGCTGAAATGGAGTGCCTATTATTCGAAAGATTCGATTCGAAAGAGGCTTCAGGAGAAAAGGGAGTGTTGTCATGAAAATTTTGCATGCCTGACAAGACTGGGCTCGAAACTTGGAGTGTTTCCATATTGTCAATATCTGAACAATTCTGATAAATTCCTCTCAAATGTACCGTCAAATAAATATTAAAATCATCGGCTGAAGCAATGTATGGATATTGACCTCCTCGTTTCATGAGACAAAGTCGAATATTATTTTGTGGCTGATAGTACTTGTTGTGAAGCTCTGTTCTTAAACTCGTTGGGTATATCATATTCTCATCATCCATGCAGTCGACAATGGTGACACAAGGACACGTGTTGTAGGGTTTGGCAATTTTCTCAATTATTTTCTTCGTGTTAATTATTCGTTCATCACTGATAAGACAGAGTCTCGATGCAAGCTGCTTTTGAGAGACCTCATCAGTGATCTTGTCGACCATATATTCAATTGAGTATAGAATTTCATCATTATTGGCAAATTCTCGCTCCTTGAAAGGTGAAAATAAGTCTAAGACTTTTGTGGAAAGAATGAATTTAGGGGCTAGTATATACAGATCATTAAGGGGTGAATAATCACTGAAAATTTTGTTATTCATGAATCCATTCACAATCATGAGACTTGCAACTTTGTCAGGATACTGCTCTGCATAGCATTGAATTAGAAATGCTCCTAAACCGCATCCAAAAAGATGGACCATTTGTTTTGAATTGGGATGAGTTCGATTTTTTGAAATACTTAATGGCTCTGATCGTTTCAAGTTGGTTCCATTCAGTATCGTGGTTTTTGGTGGAGAGGCTGCACTACTCATGATACCATTTAAAAACAGTAAAACATCCAAAAAATTGTCAAATTCCATTATAAATTCATCAATCGTGGTGCAATGCGAGGGTATTTCCACACTAATTAAATTAAAGTCTTTTCCCTCATCAAATACCAGTGCAAATTGATTATAGAAATCTTGTGAAGATCCTGTCAAATCATGTAACATGATTAAAGGAGGGAGATTATCGGTGTGACAATATTTATAATATGTCCATTTGTTATTATTGACACTAACCACAGAGGGTGTGCATAGTGACTTGAATCGTTTTAGGGTTTCTTTTTGTCTTGGAAATTCCGTCGAGTACAATGACTCGTCATCATGAGAGCCCTTCCGACTTGTGAAGGGTTTTAATAATGTTTTCGTTATTGTGTTCATCATGAAATAGGGTGACTGTGTCTATGAATGAATCGGAATTGAATGATGTATGATAAAGAAGAAAATGATGATGTGCTCCGCAACGTATCGTTAAATTCTCGTAACAGGTGCAGATGAAGAAGGTAAACACAGTTACAGAAAATCGTCAACGAAATGTCATGCAACGGGAGCACTCTTCGGAGGGGTTGTCGTTTGTATGTATTTTTTTTAGAGAATCTGGTCTCCGAGGAACACCCTCCGTTCATCTTCATCATGAGCTCCGAAGCAACTCTTCCAACAACCATCGAATTGGTGGCTTTAAATGTTTCATATCATTCAGTTTGATGGTCCTCCGTAGAGAGAGAGAGAGATGACGCAAACACACCACCTGCATTGACGATTGATTTTTTTGGAGGGATCGATCACCTTCATCTACAACTCCAAATAAATTGTTATTATTGTCTCGCTCTGCTACAACCAACACAAATGGACCACAACCTTCCTCAAAGTTATCTAGATCTCACCTCGGAATTGTTGCAGGAAATATTTAATATATATATCGATGAGAATAGGTTGTATACATACAGTTTTGTAAGGATACAGGGATTTGAGAACGGGATAGGCCAAAATAACAATGTTCTCTCAACGACGTCGACCACCACAGTTTCCTATCAGGTTGCCATTTCAAAACCAACCAAAGAAAAACCAATTCCGAGTATTGTCTATAATATTCGAGTGGATTTTAAGATTCCTTCTCACAAGATTTTGAAACAGCTCTCCTCACTCCCTTTCATTCAGCATGTTCAATTTCTTGTGGAGCATCGGAAAGAGCCTTTTGAGCTCTGTTTGCTTATTGAGGAAGGAGTTTTAACGGACTCTAAAGAAGCCATCAAGAAGGAGTTTGATTTAATATCTCTCATTGATCAATTCATGGGAAAAGAACTCACTCTTCAGAAGAGTTCTCTCAAATAGACAAACCCATCCTTTGCCCTTCCCATTGACAATTAATCAATCCCAAAAAAAGACTTTTTTCTTTGTCCCATAATTAAAAAATATTTTGAATGAATTCCTCTCTGAGCGTGAGAAGAGCTTTTTTCCTCTGAAAAGCTTTTCTTTCAAATGATGATTCCATTATCTGATCTGCTACTGAAAACAACACTTGTTGACTCTATTAAATCCAACACTTTGTCTGATCATTGAAATAGGAGTTGTTGAGCTTCCGAATGGTTTCTATTCTCTCAACAAGACTCTCATGAATGCAACAATTTTAATTACGAATTTCATTGAGAGGTTTTGCTTGAAGGTGCACCTGATCATACTTTTAAATAATTCTTTAAAAAAATGATCAAAAAGAGACAACCAAAGAATGTGAACCTTCGATTGAAGGATTCCTCTGGGCAGCTCCAGTCAACAACGACTACGACTGCTTTATCATCGGAAACAATACCTCACTCGGAGAATGAACAACACCATCATCAGGGTACGACAAGTGAAGAGGGTGGAAATAATTTAATGAGTACAAATGATGACCATCAAAGCCAATTATCATCACAACCACCAAAGCAACAAGAAGAATCAACATCGACTCCTTCATTTGAAAGCTCCTCCGCCCATGAGAGTAGCAGTGGAGCGGATCACCAAATGACACATAGTGCCGATGAGGAAGACGATGACATTAATTCAACTCTCGAAAAAACAAAATTAAAACAAAAACTGAGAAGCAGACCGAAAGGAATGCAAGCAAATTTAAAAACTGGAGATTTATTTAATTTGGACAAAATTAAAAATACCAGTGTTAAACGAAAGAAAGAACAGTTAAATATTTTGCAAGGTGGTACACAGGGTGGACTCGTTGACAGAAGCAAGGGAGATTGGATTGCCATGAAACTCGCAAATATGGAAAAGAAAGAATCATCGAGCACCATGTCACAGCTCGGAATGGATTTGAACTTTACAGATGCAGAATTATCAGAACAAGATAAACGATTATTTGAATATATTAGAGAAAAGATGAAAGAAAAGGGTTACTCCTATGATCAAAATGTAAATATTGACGATAGTGACGATGAAGAGGAAAATCAACAGGCAACTGCTTCTTCGAGTCATACACCTGAAAATGATGCCAAGAAAAAATCAGATATCAGTGTCAAGGAAATTCTCGAGAAAGAGAAGGAATTGTATAAATTGCCTGAGGAGTTAAAGGTTGATAAAATAGAAATTGAAAATTTGATGAAACGAAGAGGAAGACGTCGAAATGAGCAAACGAACCAACCCACCAAGCCACTCTCTGAAGAGGAAAGACAAAAACTGTTGAGTGGTGCAATTCTTGAAGTACCACTTTCAGCGGCAGATAAGATTCAAAACATTAGGGAGACCAATGAACGAGTCAAAGAGCTGGAAGAAAGTGGATTGAAACGAAAATATACCTATAATACTGCCTCAGATGAATATGTCTATACACAATTTAAAAAGAAGTTCGCACATCGAAGATAAAATCAAATTTGGATATCATTGATTTTCTATTTTCGATTATTTATGAGTGTGATGTAAATGAGAATTAAAGTCGACCTAGGTGAATATTACACTCTGTTGAACATGATGATCTCTTAATTTCATAGAGCTCTCTACAAACATTATTTGTAAAGAAGAATCCTTTGCTGCATTAAATAAAAACCCCTAGTAATTATTGTGTTATTGGAGTGGTATCAGAATCATCTTGAAGGTTTGCAGCACTCTCTCCGAATGAGTCATGCATTCCATCCTCGTCATCGCTCGATTCAATGTCACTCGAAGTTTCCTCAATCTTTAAGGAGAATGGAAGCCAATTTCCACTCGTACTGAGCAAGGTGGTTGTGTGCGGATTCACTGGAGAGGTGGGAGTCTCGTCTCCTGATGTGGAGGGCATTCCAGAATGATGATGGTCGGTCGTTCCAGTATGCTCCTCATGTTTGGACTCATCTTTCCCTGAGGAGGTCGTCTTGTTCACTTCTCGAATCACATCTCTCCTACAAATTGGACACGTAAAGGAGCATCGCATCCACTGAGTGATACATATCAAATGGAATACGTGCCCACATTCAAGTTTTCTTGTGCATGATTGTAATTCCTCGACATGATCCAAATGAAATGATTCGTGACAAATGGTACAAAGCTCATTCTCACGACATTCCTCTAGAGTGGGTGCAGGAAATTGTTCTTTCAACATTCTACTAATTCTTCGATATTCCAGCAAACGAGAGGCTTGAATTCTAAATTCGTTGAATGAATTATTAATCAATGCAAAGAGTAACAAATCAATGACTGCAAAATTAAGTCCATTGTTGTACCAAACATGCATGTAGTGCATGGTTGCAATGACGAGCAGTAAAATTTCTAAAACAAATCGTGTAATGTAAATCGTTTCATTGTGAAAAATTGTAGAGAGAAGTTTCTTAATGAATGAACTTTCATTTTCCGAGCTTTTTCGATGAGTATCAGTATTGATGAGTCCAAAAATTTCACACACAAATCCTCCATATTTGGCAAATATTCGAGTATTTTCCAAGAATAGTGTAACATTTTCGTAGATGAATAATAAATAGTATGAGTAGTCATTATTGTAAAAACCAATGATATATATCGTTGCATATATAATCATTCCCAAATTTGTAAAGCAAATAATTGTCAATAAAGTAATCATTTTGAGATGCTTTTCCTTGTCTGGAGCAATGACATCTTCCATCATGGTTGAAGACCTCACTCGACACACAATATTAAAACTCTTCAAAATTCCAGTTACAGACAACCAAACAATCCAAATTATAATTTCATTTAAATAATTAATATTCTTAAAATGGTTTAAAATATAAAATACAAATAAGGTATTAATCGTTACATAGGGAATTAATCCATTCGAAAACGCGTCCTTCTCTTTCTGGGTGACATTCCCCAAAAATTTCAACAATACAAATCGACATGCATAATACAGCAAAATAAACACCGTATGCAAATGAATTAAAACTCCCATCTTATTTTCCAAAATTAGATATCGATAATAATTAAATAATTCATGAAGCAATAAGGTGAAGAGAGTGATATTTTGTTGTTGCTGTTGGTTTTGAGGTGAATCTAATGATGATGATGATGATGCAAGAGGTGAATATAATTGTTCTCCATTATTCAAAGAAGAAGTCGACTGAATATAGGATCCATTATAACTTGTAGTTGCATCCATCATGGAAAACGTATGGGAGTTGTTGTTGTCGTGCTGGTTCAAATAGATGAATCGGTAATAGAGGAAAAGAGAAAGGCTAAGAGTAATGCTCAGAGTTCTCCAGGTTGGAGAAGTGAGGGTCAGATGGAGCATATCCGATGATGAATGCAAAGCGGTTGATGAAGTCAAAGGTGTATAATAACTCGAAGAATCTAACTAGTGGATGATGAGAGCAGAAAAGTACTTTGGAAGAAGGAGTTTTTAGGATGAACGTGCGCAGTTGTTCTTCTTCTTCTTGTTGTTAGAGGAGTGATCGGGTTCCGGAACAATCAGAAAAGCTTTTTTATGAATGCACGAATACATCCAATTCGGAATGAAACAAATTGTTCTGAATCAATCCCGATAGAGGAGTTTTGAACAACAACAACAAGTACTTTTGAAACGTGCCAAGTATGTACACTTTTGGATCTATGGAATTGATTAGCGACCACTCGAGAATGTTGTGTGTGTGTGTGTGATGAATGAATGGATTCAATGAATGTGAATCTCGATCGTGTATCTGTCTATTTTTACACGTTGTTCCAATTCATGAAAAGAGCTATTACATCACGATCGTGGTCTGTTGGGGCAAAATAAATCGATTTCATGACCCTGTTCGCTTCGCTCATGGAATCAATGTCATTCAACGTTTGAATGTTGGAAGGTAAATGTGAAGCGACAAGAAATGGTTGAGAAAAACACTTTTATTGGTGAGAGTCATTCCATTTCAGAGAACAAGCTTCTTCAACTTTGTTTCTAAGGAATGAGTTTTTTCTTGTTGCTCGCTCTGAACATACTTTTCAGTTTGAGATCGAATTTTGATGAGAGTGTCAATCCAATTATTATATTGTTGCCACTCGGCACCACTTGTTGGAGAGTTGGAGCAATGTTTGGTGATGAAAGGATGTTCTAATAATTCTGAAACGGTTGCTCTTTGTTTTGGATCTTTTTGTAAGCAGAGGGCAATAAAGTCACACACTTCGCTGGAATACCCTTGATGAGGAGAGAGTGAAGGAGGAGCTTTCATTTTGATCGTGTTCAATAATTCCCAGAATACTCCGATTGGTTTGTCGTGTTCATCTCTGAATGGGAATTTTCCAGTGACTGACTCTAAAACAATAATTCCCAAAGCCCAAATGTCACTCGCGAATGAATACTTTTTCCCTTCAAGTCTCTCAGGACTCATGTAAGTGACAGTTCCCACAAAGGATCCACACTCAGCTCCCGTGTGGTCCAATTCAGCACTTACTCCAAAATCTGAAATTTTAAATTGACCCTTACTGTTGAATAATATGTTTCCTGGTTTTAAATCTCTATGTACAAGGTGACGCTCTTTATGCAAATATCTCAGACCCAACATGACTTGTTGCATGATGCGAGATAAAAAAGGTTCTGGGATTGGCCCTTGAACTGTTTTAATAATATCGCTCAAGGAGCCTCCTTCCATATACTCGAGGGCTATTTGAATATTTCCCTCTTGATAAAAAGCTCCAAAAAATCCAATCTTTTCCCAATTAAAAGAATGGGTACAAAATCATAGTGAGAGATTGAGACAATTAAAATACCATTAATATAAATCAATAATGAATAGAGAATACAAGATAAATTGTCATGACAAACAGTATGAAAGATCAAAAGAACACCTACCAAATGCTCACTCGAAGCTGAATACAACGTTTGCAACTCGTTGATAATGGTCTTTCTTTTCTGATCATCAAAAACAGAGATATACTTCAGAGCGAATAATTGCCCAGAGGCCTTATGACATACAAGATAGACATTTCCCGATGAACCCTTTCCCAACAAGTGCTTGGTCTCCAAATCATTCAAAGACATATTCTTCCAGTTCTGATTAATTTTAAAATCTCCTTTCGTGAAGGATCCGCTTTGAGTAATATCAAAATCTCTCGGAGGTGCTTCATTCTCCGAAGCGTTGACTTTTAATTTGAGACCTCTCATTTCAAATTCTCAAAATTTAAAGTTCAAATGAATCAAAAGAAGAAGAAGATCAATCAACAACAATCTGCGTAACTCTTCAACAATAAAAACTCAAAGTTGGAGAAAAACAATAATTGATGATGATGACAACGAAGAGAGATTTTTTTTCTAAACTTCCATCATGCCATCAGTTTCGTAGACTTTGGGCGGCAACAGTTTTTTTTGGAAGACGGATGATGACACTACACGTTCATTACTTTTATCATCAATGAGAAAACTCAAGGGTGGCCAACTCCTTCATTGGTCGCTCGAGACAAGATTCTTTACGAGCGCACTTTTATTTTTTACTCGATTAATAACACCGACCATTATTCAAATTTTGTTTCAGAGTTGAACTGTTCTACAATTAAGCATGCTGAAACCAAGATTTTCATATGGTAGATGCTTCTTTCAGTCTAGTTTCAGATTATTTTGTTTGGTATTGTGAGACCTAATATTCAATTAATAACAGCCCTTAAAAAAAGGTGTCACTGACTTTGGCTGAATTAAACATAAAGCCCGTGTAAAGTGCAAACAAGCAGCATGAAATTCTAGAACAACAGACCACTTTACACTCAAGGATGTTCTATTTGTTGTGCACTTTTGACGGGCTTGGTGTTAATTTCAAACTCTTCTCAATCACATTGAACTCCACAAATTGAAATTTTTTTAAAACCCTTTTCGAAGAGAAGTTTGAAAACATTTTAGCAACAATTTCAATACACGTTTCTCAATTTAAGAGTTGTGGTTTGAGAGAGATGGTGTTGATAATGTGACGAAGAGGGGAAAGGGCCCCTTCAATACTATACCACCCTGGACGTGACAAAATTTTAGGACGTTACCACCACGGCTCTTGTAATGCCAATTCAACTTATTGACGCACCAATAATTAAGTAGTGTTTCCTTCACGTGTCAGCAACAATATATTGCATTGGCAAGTTTTGAGGGGTTGAAATCATCATAAAATCATACTATGATCGTAGCTTTATTAAAAATCCCCAGCGAAATTCTCTCTTGCAGCTTGATGTGTTCACGAAAAAATACGCTCGAGTTGGCCACCCGTGAGAAAACTCCAAAAATAATAATACTCAAATATTACAACGTTCATTCATCAAACTGTTGTGTTGATCTACATTCCCAACGTTTCAATTTTTTTAATATTTTTTTTTAGTGTAAAAAAAAATGGCTCAACGAGAAGTCTCTGATCAGCCCATCACACTCACTCAGGATGATGTAATTTTGGTTACGGGAGGAACTGGTTTGTTTGGAAAGGCAGTCGAACATATTGTAAAGAAGGAACAAATTAAAGGAAAATGGGTCTTCTTGGGAAGCAAGGATGGTGATCTCCGTGATGCCGATGCCTGCAAACAACTTTTTGAAAAGTACAGACCAACCTATGTGATTCATTTAGCTGCTTTTGTTGGAGGTCTTTTCAAGAATATGAATTTTAAAGTGAGCTTTTGGTTGGATAACGTGAATATGAATAATAATATTTTGACTTGTTGTTATGATTTCGGAGTGAAAAAGACAATATCATGTCTCTCTACTTGTGTTTTTCCAGACAAGATTGAATATCCAATTACTGAAGAAAAACTTCATGAAGGACCTCCACACTTTAGTAATAATGCCTATGCCTACGCCAAAAGAATGCTCGACATGTTAGGAAGATGGTACAATGAAAAGGCCGTCAATGAAGGAAAATCATGTCTCTTTACAAGTGTCATTCCAACCAATTTGTTTGGACCACACGATAACTTTAACGTAGAGGCTGGACACGTCTTGCCTGGACTCATGCACAAGTGCTATAAGGCTCAACAAAATGGCACTGATTTTGTTGTGTTTGGCTCAGGAAAGCCATTGAGACAATTTTTGTATTCTCACGATGCTGCACGTATGTTGTTGTGGACCATGTTCAATTATCAATCCGAAGAACCAATCATGTTGTGTGTGAGTGAGGAGGATGAAAAGAGCATTGGACAAGTCGCTCAAACTATTAAGGATGCTTTCAACTTCACTGGCAACATGGTTTTCGATACCTCAAAGGCAGATGGCCAATACAAGAAGACTTCAAGTAATGCCAAGTTCTTGCGTTTAAATCCAACGTTCCAATATACGCCATTCGAACAAGCCATCAAGGAAACCGTGCAATGGTTCTTGGAAAATTATGAAACTGCCAGAAAGTAAAATACAAACAGATCTGTTTCAACGAAACAGTTACTGACAAGTAATTTTCCTCACGTCAAACATCAAAAAAAACGTCCAGACGAAAACCGCCTGTCTTTATTCCATCATTTTGTCATCATCTACACCACCACAAACACAACAACATCCATTTCTCTCTAGGGATTTCGTGGTGAAATTTATCTTCCCATCACGACGACTAAATTGAATAATAATTGTTATTTGTGAACCTTCAAACTGTGTTTGTTTGAAAGCTTTCATCATCTCTTCCTCTCTCACCCACTCATCCACCCACTCACAAAATCACAAAATGAAGGAAAAAATCATTGCTCGTCTCCATCTCGAACAATTCATTCAGGACGAAGTTCTCTTCTATTCCATTGTTCTCTACGAAAAAGAAATTTATTATATTTGTATTTGTGCACATTTTGTATATCTCTTCAAAGAGTCCTTCACGAGTGCTCCAATTCCCATCGCATTGGAACAAATCAGTTGTGTGAATGTCTATTCGGATCATGTCTCCAAGTTCAGTATTGTGATAAATAAGAATTTGTCTCATCATCAGCAGTCATCATCAACTAATGGTTCATTATCATTGACACATCACCAAAATGGTGGCTCTATTTTGAATTCTCAGAATAGCAACAACCATGCAACAAGTGAGACATCCTCCTCCTCTTCCACAACAACAACCACTACTACTAGTTCAAACATTCAACAATCCTCTTCCTCTCCAACACACACACTCACATTGGAAGCATCCAATAGAACTCAATTAATTAAGGAATTACAAATTCATTACAAGACCAATAAGGTCCTAAAAAAGTGGCAATTTGACAAGGATATGGATTATGATTTAAAGATTGTGTACACGAATTATAACAACAACAACAACACCACCAATGGTGGAAACTCGAGTGAGTGGACCACACAACAACAAGATGAGACCATCAAACATCCATTTCAAACATTGAAATTGGATCGAACTCACATTGTCAATACCCAATCGTCCGTGTTGAAATACATACAAAGTAATCACCAATCCGTTCGAGTCGAAAAAGTATTCAATGGATATTGGTTTGTGTTAAATTCAGCGGAATTGAATCGAAAAGTGGCCACCAATAATACGACCACTGCTGGTGCTAATGCACAGGGTACTCATTCTTTGGAATCAAAAAGTAGCAACAACAACAATTCTTCAAAGGCATACTATGAAGTGACATTTGAATCAAAAGGAAACCAATCTCAAACCCCTTCGATGGTCGTTCCTGACAAATTAACTGTTAAAATCATCCCAATTCGAAATTCAAATGCTCCCAAGACGAATATTCGAACCTTTGCTCAGAAAATGATTTCCAATCAATTGTTGACCTCTTGTGCTGATTTTGACGTTCTTCTCGATGAAGAATTTCTCAAAGAACGATCCATCTACAAATTTGACAAAACCATCACAGAGGCCTATCAAATTAAGGTGAAATATTGTTTCTATCCACAATTGTTTACAAGCAAGACCAAGCATTCGAAACGTTACGATGCATTCAATTTGGAGTTGCTTCATGATTCACAATCACCAATACTTTCTCATGATCGTATCAAACATGTGGTGGTGTGTCGACGTAGATTTATTCCTCCTTACGCCACTCATTATCAAGACATTGTTTTTGAATTCGATTATGCAGATGATAGCTCAAAAGCGACCTCTCAAAATGAATTATTTAACATGTGTGTACAATCTTGCAATCCTCTTCCTCAGTGCTTTTTATATGATCAATTAACGATTCGAACTAAATTAGAATCTTTGGCATGTGACGAAGATTTCTATTGTTGGGTTCAATTGAAATTTGGTTTGAAACCAGAGTTATATCCTCTCAAGTGGGGACACGAAGTTGGAGATCATACACGCCCTGAAGTTTTTGTCAAGGCAGTGGGTGACGTTATTGATTGCATCTTGTCACAACCAAAAGACCCTTCCACCATTCATGATCCATTCGCTGTGGAGCACGATCTCGTTTACAATGTCGATAGTCCAGTTACTGTTAAAAATCCAACCATTCAACACATCATTCAATGGAGAAATAAGGTCTCATATTATTTGGCCTATTATGTTGATTCGATTGAATATTCAAATTTTGAAAGAATTGTGAAAGCATTACTTCATTTGAAACAACTCGAAGAATTGGCTAAAGATAAGAGAATTCAACAATACAAGCGTACACTCATTCTTCTCATGGAATATTTCCTTCATTTGAGAATTGTGAATCAGGAATATGACTTTGAAAAACCAATCGAAGAAAAGATTGAA
Organism: Naegleria fowleri; assembly: GCF_008403515.1. Taxonomy (NCBI): domain Eukaryota; phylum Heterolobosea; class Eutetramitea; order Acrasida; family Naegleriidae; genus Naegleria; species Naegleria fowleri. The sequence goes on from NW_025407954.1 coordinate 141,813, forward strand.
GAAATTGAACAAAAAACGGATGAAATGCATTACAGTTTTTTCGACATGAATCAAATGAACCTTGCTGTTCAACACCAAATGAATGCTACCATCAATGGAACAGCATCATCATCGTCAGGAGGTCTCACGCAATTCAATGACGATATTCTGTATGATGAAGCTGTCGAGAAACATGTGGAACAACTAAAAAACAATCAATTAGCCAAACAGTTACAATTGATCATGTACAGACAAATGCTTATTGGTGGAAAGAATAATATTGGTGCAAGTAGTGGAGGTGGCGGTGCAGTCTCATCAAATCACACCTCGAGAACAGTTTGCAACATGAATACGATGGTGTTTTTGAGATTGATGAAATTGAATTATTTTGTTGGAGTGTTAGGAATGTCACCTTTATCATTTGTGAAATTACTGTCGAATGCCATTCATGTGAGCTCCATGTATCATTATGAAACCATTTATGAAATTTGCTATGAAATTTCCTCATGGTTAAACAAGTGTGAAATGGATACTTCTTCGAGATCCACTGTTGCTTGGAGCAACAACTCGATGACACATGACAATACTGACACTGATTCCACCTCCAGTGATGTTGGTGGTGGTGACAATGACAAAAGTTCAGAAGAACGAAAACTCTATCTCCAAATACGAGAAACTCTCTGTTCCTATACTCCCTTCTTACACAGTTTATGTTCCTTGTTGCAATACGATGACGAAGGTCTTCTCGGAGTGGTGGCAAGTATTCTTGAGAAATTGACATACTTTTCTGAAAATGTTCGAAAATGGTTCACTTCTAATGATTACTTGCAATTTTTAGTGGATCACATTGAAGCATTCAATTCTCGAACTCAACCTTATTTGGCCTCTTCTTTCCTAAGAGTGTTACGCAACTGTTGCAACACTTCAGAGAAACGTTCAGTCATTACCAAAGATGGAGAACTCGTTCCACTCGTAGTGAGACACATTTTACCAAATATTTTGTCAGCACTCATTCCCGAATCGGTCGCTTATTCAGAAAAATATCCTTCACTAATGAATACCATTCCATTTGAAAGCACTCAGAGAGAAGAGTTGTTAAAATCTGCTCTGGATGCTCTTCTCGTGATTGTTCAATCCTCTTCTGAAAATGAAATTGGAGGAGAGGATGAAGATGAACTCATGAGTGAACTCATTGTGAATGAAACTTCCATTCACACCTTGATTGAATTATTGGGACATGTGGTGAGAAGAATGATGATTACTCAGCAAGTTCAGCACCATTCGTTGAATTCACATGGTAGTGTGAATACATCACCTGTATCAACTTCATTGACAACAGCTTCAAGTGTCAACCATAACAACCACAACAACATGATTCGAATTCCATCCTACTTGACTTCATTACTCAGTATTTTACTTGCTCTTTCCAATCATGAATATTTCAGAGGTGTAGCCATTTCTATTGTTTTGAGTGGTTTCAGTGGAAGTGTTATTCGAGGTCTTCATCGAAATATTGCGAATAGTCAGACCTTAATTACCTTATTGGTTCAAATTTTGAATCTGTTGATGCCTTACATTCCTAACAATAATAACATTCATTCAGGTGGTAATCCTTCCGCCACCATGACGCAACATTTACATCGATCAGGAAGAAGAGGTGGTGGAAGTACCGTCACAGAACAATATGCTCAATCTACCTCTTCCTCCACCTCAAATTCATCACCCATTCGAGAGGGTTCTTCAATTGGCAATGGAAATAACACTCCTTCGCCATCCTTTCCAAATTCTCCGGGTGCCACTACTACTTCATTATCATTACCACACCAGACAATGTTTGTGGAACAATTGGCTCAACTTCGTCTCAATATTACACTTGTTTTAAGTACTCTGTTAATGTTGTCATCAAATTCGAAAGCCCTTGCTGAAATGAAAGATAACATGCTTGAAATTTTGATTCGAGAATTTGAAGGAAAAACTTCACAATTACAATTACCAACAGAGATGACTAATTTGGAGGGTTCTAATATGGAGGCATCTCCTAGTCCTGCCACTATGGTTGGATCTTCACATGCCATCTCTTCTGCGAGCAATATTGTCAAAGTGATCACTTCCGTGACCACTCATTTACAAAATCGTTTGAGAAATGGAATGTCGAGTGGAAAAAGTGGAATGCCAACCTCTCCTTCTTCCTCCAGTTCCGGCAGCAGTCGATTGAGATTAAATTAATGATGACGATCATCCTTGGTTGAACATCCTCTCGATCGATTCAAATAAATTTATTTCAGTTCGTGCACGAAGTCTATTCGCAGTGTAGCTCAATAATTATTTCACACACCACCACAACCACCACCACGAACTGTTACGTCATTCCAAACATTCCCTACTTCTCTCAACTCACAGATTATTCATGTGGAGCTGCCACCTTACAAATGGCTCTCACTTATTGGGATGATTTGTATCATCATGTCCAACATCATCAATTTCGGAACCATCTCGAGAATGGTCATCATCATCCTCATGTTGTTGAACATTATCCAACAACAATGGAACCTAGGAAGTGTCCTTTGGCACAACGAATCCTCATCATTGATCAAAGATCCATCATGGATGTGGCTCGAACTTCCAACCACACTGGAACCAATTCATTGGATGTGGTCCGAAGTGCTCGATTTTCACAACCTCTGAGTTCCACGCCCACTCAACAATATCATGTACAATTTCCTTCCGATGCTCCTGAACATGGTTGGTTTGGGAGAATTGGATTAAAAAGGAGTAGTAGTAGTAATAGTAGTAGTAATAGTAATAATTGTGAAGGTACAACAACTAGTAGTGATAGTACTTTTAGTAGAGATAATGATCATATTGATAGGAATATTCATGACAAAGAAAAGAAGGTTGAATTCAACACGCGTTCTTTATCAGCAACCACCATTACTGATGATTCCTTGTATGATCACACTGGTTTATTGACAATGTATTATCCAGAGAGAGCGAGTGAATCTTCATGGTTGCATTCATCAAATTGTAAAAACAAATTGGGTGGATTTGAGAGTGGAGTGAAATGTTGGGTTTCTGAATTAGTTCATGAATTTTTGAAACAAGACATTCCAGTGATTTGTTTAATGTTTTATGAGAATCCACAAGTGAGTGGTGATTATGAAGGACATTATCGATTGGCTGTGGGTTATGAATCTGAAATGGTGACAACAACAAAATTTGTAGGTCAACAACGGAATGGAGCTTTATCGACAACAACTAAGGAGGTGGTTAAGAGAATCATCATGTATGATCCATACGATCGAGATGGAAATGCACCCATTTCGAATTTCACTGTGGAAGAATTTTGTCATTTGTGGAATTATACCGAGTTGAGATTTAATGACACTTGTTACAAACCTTATTTTGGAGTGGCATTGATGCCTTTGAGACTTTGGATGAATTCCAAGGATCGTGTGAGATATACCTTGCATACTCAATACCCTTGTTTCAGGAACTTTCCTCAATTATTGAGTACTCGACTGCATGACGTTTCTGCACATGTGACTTTATTTGGAATTAATCAAAATCCAATTCTCTTTCAAACCAAAATTCCAATCACCAAGCAGATGGACCTCTGTCAAGAGCATGTCATGGAATTGAACTTGATGCAATGGATTTCAAATTCCACCATATTGGAACAAGTGAGTCACATTCGAGTGAGTGTGAGTGGTATGATTTGTGATCACACATTGAAATGGCTCTATGAAGAAAACACCAACAAGTTCAGTGAAGCCTACTCGTATTGTGATCGAGTGGGAGGAAGTCTATTCATTTCACGGTGATGAAAAAGAATGAAAGCCATTCATTCCTCCTTCAGCAAAAATCATGACCAAGATTCTTCGCACCTTTTTGATAAAATTTTTGGTTGTGATCATTTCTAGATCATGTCTTCAAAACTTAACTACACATAAAGAACCAAACATGTTGATTTCTTAAATTTAGATTCTTCTTGATGGATTGTTTCACATCCCGTTTGTTGCTGATGATTGTTTGAATTAACTATTGAGAAATTTCGTTTAGAAAAAGAGAACACCAAAATTGGTCGAAAAAAACATGAAGCGGGAGAAAATCATGCAAATAAAACAATATTATGAAAGCATACACCAATTTCGTTTCTTTTATCATGTCTTTTCCATGTAATTATCTCTCGTTTCATGATGTCATCCGAAAGACTCTAATATCACCGATCAGTGGTATTAGAGACTTCTAGATGTGTCAGCATGAGAGAGTTGTAGGAGATAGGAGGGCCACAATAGAGGTGGAGGACCTTGCAAAGAGATTGATTTGGCTTCTTGGAATAAACATTTCACATATTCATGTGTTGTTATTTGCAAACAACCCATTCAACCCCATAACTTTATTAAGCGAGTAGTATTGTTTTAATCAATTTCAGGCTTGTGTCCTTCCTTGACAACAGAAAAAGTGTTGTTTTCAATGAACAATTGAATGTTGACAAAGAGGCCATTATGTTGTTCAATGATTTTCTCCACCCGTTCAAGGTTCGAATTGGAAGGTGAGACCAATCCAACTCTACTGATGACTGTGTTTTTAAAACATTCCTTGTAGAACATAATTTGTCGTTCTAATTGTAACATTTTTGTCAACAATTTCTCATCATTGCTAAATGACGAAATAGTCGCTTCATAAATTTCAACATTTCCGTTTTCTTTGTGTTTCTTAATGAAATTAATTTCAATTTCTTCCGCATCCAAATTCAATTTTGCAGCATTCTCTACACTTTAAGTATATTTGATCGGCCGTCATTCTTTCAACAGCCGTAGTCTTGAATTCATCAGAAATATTGTTGTCGTTGGATGTTTCAACGTTAGAAGGTTGATGTGGAGAAGGTGATGTTGTTGGAGTCTCCACTTTCTCGGATGATGAATTAGTAGATGACGCAACCTTGCTGTTGTTGGATGGTTGAGGAGTGGAGGATTTCGAAGGCATTGCTTTTTTTTTGATGATTTGGTCTTTGGTTTGCCCTCATCCTTATGTTCCATCAATAAGGATTGATAATGTTTGGCCAAAAGTTCATTGTACTCTTGAGCCACTTCCTCACGAGTGTTGTAAAGTGTGGTCATTGCACGTTCTCCAATATGGACAATCCTTAACGAGTTAATAGGAGAGTTTTGGTCCAACAGAGCACTCCAAATCTTAAAGGTCTTTGATTTCTCATAGAACCTCATAAACCCATCCGGACCAGCACAAAGAGCAAGGGACATTATTGCTGGAGTTAATTTCACCCCTTTTTTCTCGAGATTCTCCTTAATGTCTGAAGATTTTGAAACGTATTTTTCAACATTTTCAACTTTGAATTCAGAAAATACTTCATCAACAAACTTGTCGGCGGGTTTATCTTTCTTAATACTTTTGAGCATCATGTTGTTCAGTTCTTTTTCCATCTCTCTCCATCATTAGGTCTTTTCAACTAGCTCCTCACTGACTTATCGTCGTTTAAATCTATCTTCCTAGAGGTACAAGTCTTAATGAGAGGCCATTTGTGGTGTTGAAATCGATGTCCCTTCAAAGTTCAAACTTGCAGCCGAGAGCCGAAAAGGATGGCTGTCAGTTCCTGCTTACTTCCAGAACTTTGTAAAACTCTAGCATCAGGAATATCCCAGCTGATTCTGGATGTGACCTTTCTGTTTCCTTCCACTAAGGGATATGTCAAGTCTCTTCTCTAAAAATTCTCAACGAATACAATATAAATAACGACTCTAATATCTATTTATTACTTTACGAATTATGATATCATCTATATATATTATGAAGAAATAAAGTAAACAAGTGTTAATAATGAATTCTAAATTTGAATGTTGCTAATTGTTCTTCGCAGAATATCATCTATCATTGTACTATTTCGAAATTCTACAATAATATTTGCTCTGTGTCTTCCCTTCATTGAACTTTTGACACTCACAATCCCTGTTAAATTATGGCTGTTTGAAGAAAGACTCATGATGAGTTATTTCACTTTGTGAATCAAAAGTTCGAATCACCAAGTTCGTGTTACAATGACTGAGGCAGCCAAGGATAACATTGAATGACGTTTTGGATTAAACAGGTGCTCTTCCACACACTGAGATAGATTGCTTGAATGTCCCAACTGAAAGAAGTTTCTAAAGAGACAAAGGCTGTCCCCATGCAGATCGTAATCGAAACCAAAGTAATGCTGTAACTCAGAAAGTGATATTTCAGAAACATACATAATAGTTCTCCCTTATTTTAAACTTAATATCCACTCAATATTTCTATTGATTGTATTAAGGAGTTGTATAAGCCATCCCATATTTCCGCCTCACCTCATAGAATATCTTCACAACAACCATCACAAGAATCGAGTTCTATTAAACGGTTGTCTGCATGCCTTCCTGTGGTTTTTTAGCTTAAATCCCATTCACATAATGGAAATTAGTTTTATCCAAATATCAAAACAAATGAGCCAACAACAACTGCGTTCGTCATCATTACAACATTCACGAAGAGAATTGTTATGTAACTTCAAACAATAATAGATTAATACCATTGGGTTAGTTGCTGTCTCCTCTCCAGGAAGTGTCACTTATTTGGAGATGGAGTGTCAACCAACAACCTTTATTGTTGTACAGTTGTCCCGAGAAATGGATACTAGAATGTGATGAAAATACTCAAATTGCTTTGAGAAAATCCACATTGAATGGATAATAGCTCTGGGACGAATATAGATCATATAAATAAATTTGTTAGAATAGAAATCATAAACAAATTGTTAATTTTGAAACAAATCAAGAATATTCATGTCTACTTCACCGCAAGTGATCATAAAAAAAGGTTAGCTCAATAAAATTTTAAACAAGAAATTGATATAGACCATGTTCCTTGAAAAACATCGCAATAAAGCGACGGAAACATCATTGAGCGAATCAACGACGGATAAAATTTAAAAAAGATCGTGGGAGAACCCATCAATGATAAGGCCAAAGCCAATCGCAGACAAAAAGTGTCAAAGAAAATCACTGAGCAAATCAATGATAAATAAGGCAAAATCCAGTTAATACAACACAAAGTGTTGTTGAATTCTAAACATAATGGGAGGGAGAGCTGTTTTGGTTGTGGATTTGTTGACATTTTTTAGCCATACTTTCAGTCAACCTTATTGTTACAAAACACTTCCGTTCTTTTCAGAACATTCAATCTACCCATCTCGGGCCTTATCTTCCGAAGAAGATCCTACAAGAAATTTTTCCACCCAGAAGGGAGTATGTCTATGGAGGTAGTGTAAGTTCTCATCATCATCAACCACATCATCGGGATGATTACCCCAACCAGCTATGAGAAACAGCGAAGAAGTAATTCAGGAGCGCAAGGAATTTGCTCTTTGGTTTGAAGAAGCTGATTTGGAGCTTGTTTCCTTATAGCAATATTATTGCTATGAGTATAGACAATTCGGAGTAATGAATTGGAGATTCAAAAAAGGAAGCTCCAACGTCAAATCATGCAAAGATTTCCAAAAGAATAAAATTCAGAAATGTTGATGCAAATGTTCAGAACATATTTTATAAAAGGCTTATATCCAAATTCAATCATCAGAATTGGTCACCAATATTTGCACGGGTGGCCAACTCCTTCAGTAAAAATTGAAAAAAATATTTATTGGCCCTTCGGTGCCTCAGGTCTTTCGTTTTCCCAGTATTGATTAAAAGCTCTACCCATCAAGAGCGATAGAATTGCTTGGATGTCTACCCAGTACTTGATGATGTCCTGTTTTCTTCTTGTAAAATATGTGTCGGAGTTAAGAATGATTCCTCTGCTGTCGATAAGGAATTTGGAGGAGGTTAGAATTTCATTTCGGTCATGGGGAATCAATTCAATGTTTAGAAGCCTCTTCATCTGCTGTTTAGCATACATTCTTTCCTCCGATAGTAATGTGCAACGTGTGGAATAATGTTCAATAGTTCCGGTGCAATTACATCTGGGGCAGGTGTGAGTTTGTTGTTTAAATGTTTTCATGTGAACATTGTGCATGTTTCTCCAGATTGCATATTTTTGTTGGGGAGAGATATTCTTTGACTTCATGAAATTGAATGTTGTTGGGAAGATGCAAGAAGGGTTAAACTTATTCCTGCTCTTCAAAGTTATTGATTCATTCCATTTCTGAAGTTGTTTGTTCTTGATGAATGTTGCAATATCTGGAATCCAGTGGTTATTGGATTTGAGGATAATTTGGTTTTGGGTAAGTTGTCTGTGAGGAATTATCAATTTTCCTGATGTGCATCCCTTTTTGGCTAATTTGTCTACGTGAATGTTACCACTATTTTGGTGGCCTTTAACTTTGATGATGGTGATTTGTAGGTTTTTAGATTTCTTGAGGAATTCAAATTCAGTTTTAAGGGGAGAAATGGTCCTCGGTATTTAGGATTTGATAGCAAATTGATACTTATTTCGCTGTCTGTGTAGATTTTTGCTTTTGATTTTGTTGGTAATAATCGGAGAGTGTAGACAATACTTAGTAGTTCAGCTAAGTTATTGCTATGGATTGGATCAAGTTTGAATTTGTGTCTAGTTGTTATATTTTTGGATTGTAAAATAATACCAAATCCAGTTCCTTGTTCAGTTTTAGATCCATCAGTCCATACTTCAAAGTTTTTACATTTCTTATGGTATTTTAGTGATTCTTCATTTACAAGTTGAGGTATGTAGTTGCAGTTATCAACTTTAAGCTCATACTTCCTTGCTATGTGGTGGAAGTTTTCAAATATATTTAGGTTTTTGGATTTTTTGGTGTTGAATGTTGATGTGATAGCATCATTTACCGCTTCTTGCATGAGTTGGTAATTGTGACATGAGATATTAATTAATGATCTTAGGGTTATGATATCAGTCATCATTTCAAGGCATGGAATACCCATTCCTCCTTGGTAGATTGGTAAGTATAGGCATTCTTTAGGTGTTCTTGCATCAATATTTAGTTTTCTTTTGATTTGGTTTCTGATTGAAGAGTCGAATGATTCTAATTGAGATTGGCTTATTGAATTACTGCGTGCAAGGTGTGTAATTTGGGATAAGGTTTTAGATGTGACTACTTGTTTGAGATTATATGGTTGAATCAGATTAATTGGGAGGATGTTAAGGATATTCATCATCTTATGTTTCCTTTTTTCTAGTTCTTCCTTAAATAATTTAGATTCAAAAAGATATCCTCCGAGGATTCTTTGGTTGTCTTGGTTTGGAATTTTGGTATTGTTAATCAAGGCCTCGTTTGGTTTAGGGAGTGAAGTTGTAACTGATTTGGATGGATTAATTTCTAGGAATATTTGTTTGAACCATCTGTTAATTTTCTTGAGTCTTTTGTTGTGGAGAGTAATGTTAGAATTGATAATTGACATATCATCGGCAAAACAAAGTGTGGCAATATCATCAATGTCTAGATCTTGTGGAGTGATTGGGAGTTTTTCTCTTTCAATAATTTTATCAATAATCATTTGGGAGATGCAGTTATAGATTAGAGGAGCTAGAGGACATCCTTGTGGGATTCCTCTTGTCTTGGTGAATTTTTCTGATAGTGTATGATTCCATTCTATTTGGATTTGATGATTTGAGTAAGCATTAATGATGAAGTTTTTAAGTTCTTGGGGGAATTTGCAGTGGGTGAGCGCCATGTCAATGATTTTGAGTTCAATGGAATCATATGCAGCAGCAATATCTATATTGGTTAGAATGAATCCTTTCTTTTTGAATTTGTTAATGAGGGCTTGTATGAGGATGCAGTGATTTGTTGTTTCTCGATTTTGGGTGAATGCTTGTTGTCTAATGTTGATATTTGATTCGGCCCAATCTTTAAGTTTGAATGTTATAATGTTGAATAGGAGTCTATATCCAATATTCATGATTATGATTGGTCTTAGATCTTTGTAGTCTGTGATTATATCTTTTTTTCCGATTAATTTAACCCATCCTTGTTTCCAGCATTTTGGGATGTCTTGATTTTGAATCATGTCATTAAATGCTGATGCTAATATATTGGGATTGATATTTTCAAATATCTGTTTTGTTGTGAAATCTACCCCTTGTGTTGTTGATTTCATTCTTTTCAACGCGTCCTTTTCAAAAAAAAATGCCTTAAAAGATCAAACCATAGCAATCAGCAGCTGCAGCGTCGGCTGTGGGTCGTCCTGCTACGTCCTCTCAACAACAACTGCTCCAAAAGCCGCCGATTGCTGTCATGTGCAAGGTTGAGCCCTCTTCCTCGGCCGAGAAAAGTAAGAAAGAGACTCAACAAGCCAATAATACTTCTAAAAGCAACAACAGTAGGAGTAGTACTAACAAAAAATCATTAGGGACAAAGCCATCTGATCCAATCCCATTTCCAGAAACAAATCAAGTGAAAATACAAACAATTGAGGAAATGGGAAATTAAATTAAATTCGGCTTATTCAGATCGGATATCTATAAATTGTTCGAAAGATTGGCAGATGCCCTTTGCAAAGAATGGGGATATTATTGCAGCTATAGAAACATCGGTGAGAGCGAAATTAATTCTGATAACGATGGTAGACTCTCCTTTTTTGCTCACAATATTCACCACAAGACAATGTGGGACCTACTTTCTCCTCAACAAAAAATTTGTTTGTCATCAAATGTCATTAGCAATTACTTGACAAACAAAATATTAAGTTGTAATTATTATGTACCAAATCCTGAAGAACGAGGGAAATTTAAGGTTGAAGAGCATACAAAATCAACAAAAGGAAACGATAAGGTAAGAATATACCATAAGAAAATTGCATGCTGCTCACTAATATTCAACAGCTTGACACTTTTGTCACGCTCAACTTTTTGCAAGATTTTTTAATGAAGCAAATTGAATGTGAAATTTTAATGAGAGGTTCATATGAAATGATAGAGAAGATCCATCTTATGATGCAGGAAAGGATTTATTTTCAGAAGAGGAAAGGAAAGAAATTGTGGAGAGTGCTTTAGATATTATATCATACGGAAAGGCTGCGGAAGCACATCAACTTTCCATCGTTCACATTTGAAACCATATTCTTTTGGTGATGATCATCATTAACAATGGAACAACCAGAGGTGATTCCAGATGAATCTTGCTCAAAACAAATCGAAGAGGAAATGGAAAGACTTGAGTTGGAAGATATGAGTGATCTTTGTCGTGCTAAAGCTAAAAAATAGATGAAAATGCCTATTTCGGAAGGGATGTCACGTTGTTAAAACCTACTGAAAAGGAAAGAAAGAAGGGAGTAGAAAAGGCAACAAAACAATATCTTGACGTCCAAAAGTTACTGTATAATGAGCATATGGACATTCCTCCAGAAAAAGAGTCCATGATGGCCGACACCTTAGACGAACGATACACATTCAGGACCATGATCGCTAAAAATTTTTTGCAAATACTATCACAATCTCGATCCAACCAAGCCATTAAGCAAAACCATGCACAAATTTGAATTATTCGGAGCATGGGAATGTATCACTTATTATATTTTTAATGATGTAATATGCCCTGATTTTCCGAATAGTGTGGACTTTTTAACTAATTTCAAGATGGATCCATTTCGACCTGGACCTCAATTTGCCATCCAAGCAGAATGGGTAAAAAGTCGAATGAAACAACTCGAAGACATTTACTCTGAAGACAGAGTGAGTGTGGCAGTTTTAAAATTATTGGCTTTGCAATTTCCACTCGACACAACTCTAGCATGTAAGATATATGATTTTATGATGGCATTCAACAATGAACAGCAGAAATTCATCCAGCCACATCTTGTATTGAATGTTCACCCTGCTGAGTATCGATTGGACAAGGACCATGTTTGCGGTAATTGTGGGCAGCCAGCTTCAAAATTTTGTGTTGTTTGTAAAATCGAAAGATATTGCTGTGCAAAATGTCAAAGAGAACATTTGCCAAAACACAAAAGCATGTGTGACAGTTTAAAGCAAGTGAGGGAGAGAAAAAAAGATGCCAGTTGCTTCGACCCTTTGGAAGAAATGCAAGACAGACTTTTCAAATAAGGTAATTAAAAGATGGCCTTATTAAAACTGAAACATGTACAGTGTTGGAGGGCATTTCCAAGAATATATCACACGGTCATAGAATTGCCCATTTACATTTTAATCGCATCTCATCCACCGCAGAATCGTTTCAATCAAGGTTTCCCATCAAGGTGTCATTTTTCACTTGCCAAAATATCTCATGCCCTGCCCATTCTCGTCTCTTAAATCTCCTTGAAAAAGGACAGGGTCGACACGCGAGAACTGAAAGACACAATAAAAATGGGCAATTGCTTTTCAGGCCAACGAGAGTCGTCATCCTCCAAGAACAACAGCAATTCTGCTGCATCCAAACCCGAAGTGAAAACCAATGATGTAAAAACCACGAAAGAAACATCGGTCGGAGAGAAGAAGGCGGAGGTTTCCTCAACAACAAACACAACTTCAGCAAAATCTACAACCTCCTCGGAACCCTCCAAAGTTTCAAACACAGTGTTGGGAGATCAGGCTTCTCAAAAACCTTCAACCAATGCTTCCTCTTCTAATTTTGACTCGGCTACAAATTCCTTTTTATTGAAACCTGCTTCTTTGGCTCGATATCTCATTGGACCTAAAGGTGCAACGATCAAACAATTGCAAGAAGAGACTTCATCCAAAATCAACATTCAAGATTTGGACTCGGATACCAAACAAGTGAAAATTGAGAACACAAGTCAACCCGAGAATGTCTACAAGAGATTAATGGCCGAATTGAAAAAGTATGGTTGGGAATATGATTCCTCTGAGAAACAATTCATTGAACATGAAACTGAAGCCATGAAATTATTTAAGGAGCTCGAAAAGAAGATTAGTGAAGAGTCGAAACTCATGTCCGATTGTTTTGAGAGAGCTTCCAAAGCCCACGAAAGTGGAGATGGAGCACTCGCCAAACAATTAAGTGATGAAGGAAAAAAGCATCAAGAACTCATGAAAAAGTATCAACTCGAATCGGCTCAAACCATGTTTGAACATCTCAATAAGGACAAGGGCGATTTAGAAATTGACCTGCATGGACAATATGTGGACAACGCGATGAACTTTTTACGAAAGAGAATTGAAAAGTTGAGATCAGAGAAACAAAACAAATTGACCATCATTTATGGAGCTGGAAATCATTCCGATGAAAAAGGACCAAAAATCAAACCTGCTGTTTTGGAATATTTGAGAAATGAGGGAATTACTTTTGAGGAGATTAATCATGGAAGTATTAGTGCGAATATTTAAATACATGTTGAACTATAGTTTTATTCATCCTGAGGACGATTCGTCATCATGTTATTAATGCTACACCACAAGTTGAAAAGTGTTGTTGCAAGATGAAATTGTTCCTTCATGCCATTTCATAATTGCACCAAATTATGATCCATCAAATGAAATGTTGTTATGATTCACACATTCACATAGAGGTGAATCATTCCATCAAAAAAATGTTATCCACACAAGACACAACCACCACTAGTGCCGTGTCAGCCCATCATCCGATCCAATATCCTCGTATTCAACATTTGGATCAAATCATTGAAAATATTGGCCAAACCTATGGATTCACCTTTCAACACAATGGACCTTTTACATTTGTGAGCTATAAAATTGTATCTAGTGAGAGTTTTCCTTCCATCCCGATCAAGGAAATTTCCAAGAATCAACTCGTCATTGATTTGGATCCACATGAATTTGAGAGGAGAATGTTGAGAAGAGAAATTAGAGGACTTGTCTTTGATCGGGAATCGAAACGTTTACTCTACAGATCCATGCCTAAATTTTTTAATGTCGACGAGCGAGAGGAATGCAATGTGAAACTTGTCGAAAAAATGTTGAGTCATTTGAAAAGAGAAACTGGAAAGGAAACCCCATTTCTCTTGTTGGAAAAATTGGATGGTTCATTATGTACACCATGTATTGAATTTTTGAAGAGTAATGATTATAAAAATTCTAGTCTTGACACAGCACAACAAGAAACACCTCTCATTCCCTTTCGATTACGTTTTAGAACCAAGTTGGACTATCAAAATGAGCATTCACAGTCGATTGAGGAATTTGTGTATGGCATTGAAAGGAATTGCTCAATAGAGAGACCACAGAATACGACTCGTAATAATGCATTATTGAATAAGGATGGTGATAATGAAGAGGTTCATGAAAATTCCATGAATGAGTATGGAGACTCATCAATCACAAACACAAACTTTCAGGAAGAATTGAGAAAATATCACGAAAAACGAAAACAAATGCATGAAAAGCAATTACCAATTTTCTATTGCTCGCAACGTAAAGTTGGGAACCTTGATAATTTAGATTCATCTTCAATAACCATTCCTTTCACATTGAGCTTTGAAAACGCACCCTCCTTACTCGAACAAACCAAGCATCTTGCTTCTGGAAATTTAATTCGATTTTGTGTGAATTGGATCTCAAAAGGTTTCACACCATTATTTGAATACTTTTCACCGGATCATCGTGTGGTTGTAAATTATGGAAATACTCCTTTCATATCGTTGCTTGCTCTAAGGCAAACCATTCTAGGAAATTTTGTACCATATCATGAAATGAAACAATCTTGTATGGAATATGGAATTGAATGTGTCAAAACATGTACCAATGAAACCATCAACAAACAAACTGATTTGAAATCCATAAAGAAAGCCATTGAAGAAGAAAAAGGTCATGAAGGATATGTCATGATTCTTGATAATGGTCTCATGTACAAGATCAAATCCGATTGGTATTTGAATATTCACAAAACGAATGAAATGCTCATCACAGAGTCGATGCGAGAGGGTCGTATTTGGTACATGATTTTCGAGAATACTCTTGACGATGTATTGCCACATGTTCACTCTGAAGAGCACAGAAAGAGACTTTGTGATTTCAATGACAAGGTTATTTACAATCTCACAAAAACAGTTGAATTTTTGGCCACTCTGATGCGTCGTGTGGATCAAGAATTACAAGAGAAAGGACTCACCCATGAACCCAATGCCTTTGTCAAGATGGCCAAAGAGATTTGTAAAAATCAAAAACATTCCTTCTTTTGTGGTTCAATTATGAAAGTGAAAGGCCAACTCGAGAAGAAGTTGTTGAATGGAGAAATTAAGGATGTGAGTGAAATGGAAACTGAAACCAGTGCTCTGTTGTCAGATTGTTTGGTTCAATATTTGAAACCACTAGTGAAAAAAGTTGAGGTTATCCGTGATATTCTTACCAATTATTTGGTGTTGATGCCACCATCACTAACTGGTTGTGAACAGCAAGAGCCATCCACAGAGAAAATTCCATTAAGGCGATATGAATCTCAGGAAGAAGCCATGAAAGATCTCATTCTCTTCACTTCTCAATCGAAGGAGAATTGAGATATGGTAGAAGTAGTCGAATGAGGGAAATCATATTATTCTGTGATATCGCAAGACACCACCAAGTAAGACTTCCATATTTGTATCAACAACCGCCTTAATACGGGGAGATGCACGTTCAC
The DNA here is from genome assembly GCF_008403515.1 of Naegleria fowleri. Lineage (NCBI taxonomy): Eukaryota > Heterolobosea > Eutetramitea > Acrasida > Naegleriidae > Naegleria > Naegleria fowleri. Next base: position 157,330 of record NW_025407954.1, read on the forward strand.
AAAATTGGCAGTTGAGCGAAAAATAAATTGTGAGAAAAAAAATCGAAAAACTCTTTGTTTGTTTGCCTTAGAGAGATTTCTGTCTGGGAAGTAAAATCATCCGCTGCTGATCATATCGAGTTGATCCGTTCGTCCTCCTCAAGAGGTAAGTTGTGTAGGATGAGTACATACTCATAATATGATTGAATCTCATTATTCTCATGGTGAACGATTGTTGTTGATTATTATTTGTTTGTTGTTGATTGGTTCATTCGTTTTTCAGTGATACCTATAGTAGTTTACGGCGATTATCAAAGAATACGAATAACAACCCCACCTCTTCTTTATCATCATCATGAGACAATACCCTCTCGTGTGCGGAAACGTTAAATGCAAAACCAATCAAACTCCTCTATGGCGCAAAGGCTGGACAACAAAGGAAGGAAAACCGGTCATGCTTTGCAATGCTTGTGGATGTAAGTAGCGTGAATGTTGATCGTTATGATGATGAATTCAAATGTTTGTTTATGATGATGATATAATAATAATGATTGTACACTTTCGGGTGATACATGAATTTTCATTATTGTCATCTAAACTCCCAAAATTGATGATGAATAACCGTGAATGAAAATTTTCATAAATTCGTTGAACAACATATGGACCATGTGCTCTTCTCCATGTCGTTTCATAAAAACACCACCACATGATATTCATCTGCAGTGCATTACAAGTAGGTTTTTCTGAAACGTTTATTTGAATTGATGAATGAACACGAACGACTCTCTATCATTTAATCGCTCCATAATAATAATTTTATGAAACGAATCACAGAAAGGGACACTTTTGTGTTTATTGCAATCAAATCTATAAAGAAAGTGATGCGGATGATAAGGAGCAACCATGGATTGGATGCGATAGTTGCCATCGTTGGGTCCATCAAAATTGTGAAAAGAGCAACGGATACGAAATTAAATCAGGTGGTTATCTTTGCCCCTGTTGCCGAGGCAGTCAGCAAGGTAACAATGGATCCAACACGGTTCCTTCGAGTATCACGGCTGCTGCACTTAGTGCTGCTGCCAACAAACATTATGAACCAATACTCATGAAACCAGGTGGAAGCAATGCAAAATCATCAAGCAATGAAAATAAGAAGAGAAGAAGAAAGCCCACATTGGAAGCGAATGGTGCAAAGAAAGTGAAATCAATGACGAACACCACCAATAGTAGCAACAATAGTAATGGTAGTAATAGTCATTGCAACAGCAGCAGCAATAATGGAGATCATAGTAGTATCACCCTTAACACTGGCCATAACAGACCAAGCTTGACCATCGATACGACAGCGTCATCTTCAAAACACGGCAAAATCATGTCCTCTTCTTCGTCAAACAAATTACTGACACCAACAACCACAGGAATCGCCCTCAGCCTTTCTCCTTCAAGTGTTCTGAATCGGGTGACTGCTCCATCAACAAGCACTTCTGAGAATAATATGAGATCTTCTTCCTCATCTTCGTCTCTCTTCGAAGTGGATGCCTTTTATAAGGACAACGACTCTCAAAATCTCTCTGCCAACGATGCTTCTTCAAGATTATCCCAAAGCAGTGATGATGAATATTCGTATGACAGCAACAGTGGCCTTAGTGAGGATGAAGAGGACGAAGACGACAATGACTACGATGACGAAAATGACGAAGACTATGTCGATCAAAGCGTTGCTAAATCAAGTAGATCTTCAACCACTCGAAGAAATAAGGTGGTCGCCAATAGTATTTCAAAGGCGACCAGTTTGACACTCCGCACTAGTTCTCAGCAACAGCAACCTCCATCATCATCCTCACCGGGTATTCCATTCAGCTGCGGCTCGGACTTTGTGGATCAACAAACTAGACAAGAATTCATCATTTGGGATCCATTGAATGACAAGAGAAGCACAGTCGAGGTGACTTACGAGGATGTTGAAGATGTCATTGCTAAGAGCTTTGGCTATTCCACACTCCTCACAAGAAAGATGCAATCTCTCTCTGCAATTTGTTCATGCGAGCTGAACAAGTTGTAACTTTGGAGACCAGTAAGTAACCTTACTAAATCCAACAACACACTAAGAGTTTGGGTGAAAACAAATACTAGAGTGTTTTCATTCAATAATTTTCGGCATTCTTTTTAGTTTTGATACAAAATAAATTCACTTTAAACATGTTCGTCATCATCATTTCTGGAGAGCACGACATCTGTGATTTGAACTTCATCGTCGTCTGCATTGTCTCTTGGGCTGTTTGCCTTGGCGTTGGTCGTATCTGTCTTGGTATTGTCTGTTTGAGTTGGATCAATGGTGACAGTGCGAGGTTCAGGCTTCTTTTCTTCTCTTGGTCCTGGCAATAAAAGAATTGACAAACAGGCAAAGTAAACATAAACAATACCGTGCAACAATAAGAAGGTCAATGATTGAATATCAGTTCTAAAGCCATTGGCAGTTATGGTCACTCCAATAAAACATGCAGCAACTATGAAACTAAAGCACCCAATAACCCTAAATCTACCAGAATACTTTTGCTTCAATTTGAGCACGGCTCCCATTGAACGGAAAATATAGTATGCTAAATCAATTCCCCACAACACCAAAAACACAACATTGGCAGCGACAAGATAAACATAGCCTGGAATGGATGAAATATCTACAGAACTTGGATTTGCAACGTTGAACACTCTGCTCCAAATCATTAAAATCAATGTTAAAATATAAGCAACTCCAACAATGACAATCTTTGTAAAGTAAAAGTTCATAAAGGTTCTGTGTTTTGGTGCCTTAAATACAGAGTGGAAGAAAACGAGCAAATAGAATAAAAATCCATACACGAATGAGACACTTAGAATAATGTTAACAATTGGAAAACCTTCCCAACCTGTGTACATCATTGCAGGATACAATGGCTCGTGATACCAAATATGAAGGAATAGCAGCACCACTAACCATTTTTGAGTCGTATGCCAGTTTGTCCATTGTTGTGACCAAGCAACAACCACAACAAATACAATCCAGTGAATCAAAGCCAAAACTGAGAAGGTCATTCTAAAGCCCAATTCATAACTCGAATAATTTGGGTTGTTTGCCACAAAAGAAGTTTCAATAACGTTTTCTAATAATCCGGCCTTATGTACTTGTTCCAAGTTCAAGAAATAGAGCTCTGTCTTGTATTGAGAATATCGAATAACTCTCGAATAAAAGATTGTCGTTGGCCAACATCCACTGTAAGAAATAGGTCCAATATATCCAACTTGTGTGCATGCGAGAGATCTAGTAATGATTTCATCTTCCTTGTTCGTATTTATCAACCTCCATTCTTCATCCTTGGAATTTCTTCCATAAAGATAACCTCTCATGAGCAAGTCGTCTTTCAAAATACCTGCAAATGTATTATTTCCCTTTTCAATCGGATTGAATTTAACGGTATATTTAAATTCCATGCTATAAACACTGATATCCTCGAAAATGTCAACAATTGGTTGAGAACCAGTAAACACATCTCGTGTTAGTGTTAAATTACCAACCACAGTTTGATTGGTAATATCGTTAGAGTGTCTTCTCGTAATGCTAATGGAAGCAGATGGAGAGGCAAATAAAGAAACAACGACTAGAATGCTCACAACCAACAGTACAAGAACCAATATAAGAATGACACTCCACCTAGGAAGACAATCCAGAATTATTTCATACCGTTTGGTACGATCTCTACGTAAATTAAAATTTCCAATCATCATGATGGTATTGCTGTAAAACTATTACCAAATAATAGCGATGATGATTTGATGATTAGATGATGATGATGATGAAATTGATTCTACTACGCTCTCGGTTTGTTGTAATGATTCACTACTAATCGTTGTTGAGATGATATCGCTATGGATCGGTCAGAGTCTGTGATAGTACCACACACTTTATCACAACAAAAAAAGGCTCTTCCTTTTACTGCTGAAACGATGGAAGCTGGTTTTGATGATAATTTTGAAACTCAAAATATTTTTTTTCTTTATGATTCCAAAAAAAGGGAAAGCAAACCAATTTCTAATTCAAATTCGAACGAGACCTCAAACACAGAGTACTATGAAATTAATGAAAACACACCACATTTTGCATATATTGAGGAAAGATACATCTCACCTTTAGAGCCATATTGGCAAATACGATTAATTCTTGTGTTGAATTTGACTTTGCAAATGTAGTTACTGGACTCATCTTCATGCAACATGTGTGGAAGAAAAGGGATGCGTTGAATTCCTTAACGCTTTGGAAGAATTAGTTTGAATTATACCACTGTCACCTCTCTTCATTTGTTTAAGCAGTAAGGTGTTGTTATTAGTCATTAAAGTGAAGAATAAATTAAGATTCAGGTACATTTTCTGTATTTTTGATCCATGGGTGGAACTGGAGTTTTTCATCCACATTCATTTATTAAAGAAGATCCTACACAATAATTGATTCTATTGATCATCAGGGAAAAACCTTCCACATTTGGTACACAATTTTCCATTGGCTGAGGTCTTGCATTCGCTAGTGGAAATGGTCACAACATTTTCACAAGGTACTAAATGATGATCTTGAGGAGATGCACATGGAGGAGCCTCCACAGAAGTGGCAAAAGTTGAATTTTCTGGAACATCCACTTGGAGGGTTGCAATATATTCAGTTAGAGAGTTGACCACACGAACGGTCACAGTTTCTGTCTTCTTTCCTCTACCAGTGATGGCATGAGCGACTGGACGAATTGCATGTTTTTCCAATTGATGAAATGGCTCTCTTACTGTATGAGCCACTGGTCGAATGACGTGCTTTTCAAATTTTCTCAATTCTCCCCAGAAACCCATTTCAGTTGATGATGGTGTGTCACTCGAGTTGACGTGGTGGTTGTTCGTTGTTTGTTTTTTTTGAATTGAATCAAATATAATTTCAAGGTTGTTTTGGCTTTTAATTGGCAGATCAAATTCACGTTCCCATTCACGGTTACAAGTCCCACTAAGTGTTTTTTCATACAATTCGTGTTCGAATAGTATTTTTAGGAAACGTCATCATGGAGAAAAGCCAAAGTGTTCCAGAATAGTTGTGTCGCACCGTTGAGAGGAAGATCAAAGCAAACACCATTTCCACAAAACTCAAAGTGTTGGACGAATGTCATTCTAAGAGCATGGAAGTGGATATGGGAAAGTCCGTGGATTCAAAAGCACCATTTAGAGGAGGAACTGTCTATTGTTTCATCACTCCATCGCACTGCGAACAAATCATTCATTACAACAATAAAAAAATGTCCTCTCAACAACAACAACAATTCAACGTCGTCGGTTCCAATCCAGTCCAAAACTGCATGGTGATTGGAGGTGCGGGATTTTTGGGACAGCATTTGGTGGAGGATTTGATGGCGAAGGGATACAATGTATCGGTCATGGATATTAGAGAACCAAGTATTGTGAAGAATGTCAAGTTCTATAAGGGTGATATTTGTGATAAAGAGGTAAGCTTGAATAGTAGTGTTTGTTCAACATTGATGAAAAATTGGTTTTGCACGCTTGTGTGTGTTTGGTTTGAATTCATGTACATTCATGATGATGATGATATGATTGAATTATTGAATTTCTCTCATCCTTGAATTCCGAAAAATTAATGATGATTTTTTGGAATATTGTTTGAATCTTTCACACACAACTCAATGGTGTGGCTGATAATGTGGCTGTGCACATAAATAGACCGTTCTCAATGCATTCAGAGATTTTCAAGTAGACACTGTGTTTCACACTGCCACTCCTGATCCTTTTAAATCACCTTCTCACATTCTCTATAAGGTTAATGTTGAAGGAACTCGCAACTTAATGGATTGTTTGATCCAATTGAGTGATGAAGTTGGAAAGAGGAAGAATTTTGTTCTTGTATCTTCTGCTAGTGTTGTTTTTGATGGAAATGACACGAATAATTGCGACGAAACAAAACCATATGTGAAATCTGGAGTCAATGTCTACACAGATACCAAAGTAGAACAAGAAAAACTCACATTGAAATATGGTAAAGAGAATAAGGATAAGATTAGAACAGTCGCTATTAGACCAGCAAGTATTTTCGGAGAGAGAGATTTATTGTTCATTCCAACTGTATTGGAAAATGGTAAAAAAGGAAAAACTAAATTCTATGTTGGAAATGGAAAAAATCAAATGGATTATACCTATGTGAAAAATGTTACACATGCCTTGATATTAGCATCTACTCATTTGGATAAGGAGTCAGTGAGTGGTGAAGCTTTCTTTGTTACAAATCAAGAACCAGAATTGTTTTGGGGATTTATGGCGGACATTTTGAGAGAATTCAGTTTACCAACACCAAAGATTGGAATTCCAGTACAAGTCATGTACATCATTAGTTACATTTTATTAATTGTTGCTACCATCTTGAAGGTGTGTGGCATTAAATTTGACATCCCACCTCAATTTGAGCTTGATAAGAACGCCTTGCTTGTCGCTGACAGAAGATTTAACTCCACAAAAGCAACTCGTTTATTTACCTACAAACCAGTTTACGACATGAAAGAAGCCAAGAAAAGAACCGTAGCTTACTATAAAAAATTGGAAGAGGAAAAGAAACAGCAAAAGAATTAAACACCCCTAAAATATCTTTTTGATCAAAGAAAATGTTTTTAATGTTGAAACCTATCACATCCTAATTTTTAAAAAAATTTAATTTTTTAATAAAAAAAATGCAAACGGCTTCTTTGGTCTCTAGCGGGAAGAAGTCTAAAAACGGTAAGTTCACGTATATGATGATGATTAAGTTTCATGTAAATGTTGAAAATGATCATGGATGAACTCTACAATGATCATTCTATGGATTCCGATGATACTTTTTCATTCATGATGTGGAATCGGAACCATCACGATTTTTTTCTTATCGGATCCGAAAAAAATTCATGATGACATGATCTTTCAATCAATCATTTCACATGAATAGGAATAACAAAAAAAGAGCATCAACATGTACAGCAACTACACCAGCGAGTCAATTTATCACAAATTAAAAAGTTGATTGATAGACATTTGGATGATCGGAAATCGCTCTATTGGAATACTTTCATTAAATACCTTCAAGCTAAATTATCAAAAACAGAATGGGATCACTTTGTGAAAATAACTTTTGGATATGAATTTATTGCACTCCATAATTATTTTATTAAGAGTTTATTATTCAACGCTAGAGTTTCTACAATCCATCAATTGCATTCCACAGGAGGAATTGATCAATATAACAGGACCAGAACTACGGGACTGAATCACATGATGATGCTCATGAAAAAGGAATCGTTGAATGACCCCTATCCTGTTTCTATTCACCGATCAATTGTTGCACCACCCTTCGATGCCTCTCGTAAAATTAATTTATTGTCTCATTCCATATCTAGCTCAACATCGTCACAGTACTCCTCACAAACTGCCACACAATACGAAAAACAACATTTTTCGCTGTCTAGGGATTTCATTGAACGAAAAATGAATAAGATTGCCAATGATATGGGATTGCTTAATGGAGTTGATGGAGACTCTGTTAATTTATTGCTCATATCTGCAGAGTCTTATTTGAAATATTTCATTTCAAAATGTTTACAATATAAAAGCTCACAAAGCTGCTACAACATTAGAAACAATCAGACAACCATCACGGATGATGAGCAAGCAGAAGAAAAAGGTGAAAATGGAAGCCAGACGGCCACAACATCAGAACGAGCATTCATCAAACCAGAGCCTGGGTCCTATCTTGTGCAAGATGGCAAATATATTCACAGCTATCGGCATTACACTGATGAGTTGACGTATCTGACCAACCACAATGAAGAGGAGATGACGCGAGAAGATATCGACAAGTTTGTCATTACACCTAAAGACTTGCTGATGACCATTCAAGCATGTCCCAATCTAACGGATAACATGAGTATCAAGGAAAAGATATTGGACATGGATTGGGATATGTACAATTGAGTGATTGTGTGTATGTGAAAAAGAGAATGAAAATAGCCTCCAACAGCCACAACCGAGAAACATACCCAATACAATGTTTTCCATCATCGCCATCGGTATATTATTATTTTGATGCTTTGATTTTTAATGGAAATTTTGGTGCTTGGTGTAGATCTGGCTAAGCATTCTCTTTTCAGAAAAAAACGACTTGACAACTGGCAGGCAGTGGTGATTCCTTTTCGCTCTTCTCGCACCACAGCCAAAGAAATAACTGATCATGTCCTCCAAATCATTTCTCGTGTTGATCATCGTCATTGTTTGCAGCACTATCTCCGCACTCTGTGAAAGCTCTCTTCGGTCCGGAACATTCTCAAATTCCACAACAACCATCACAGAATTAGATCACAACAATCCTCACACTCGTCTTGCCTCTACCATCCACACCTTCCTCCAAAATTATCATGATGAATACAAACAATCCCAAGAATCCCAACAACAACAACAATACACACTTTTGAACACTAACAAGAACCACCACTTGTTATCAAATTCCTTTCCATCACATTCACCAAACAACAAGAAGAATTCACGACGTTCCTCCTCCTGTGTTGCCGTTCAACCTTCCATCGAGAGTTGTGGAGGTATGATTGCCAACAATGTGAGCACTCTCGTCGCCAATTCTCTCTCCTTCTACAAGGCTCAAGTCACCAACTCGATTGACAACTTTGTGGAAAAAGTCAAATCCAATTACAATGGAGAGATGCCATCGGGATGTGAAGCCTCCGCTCGAAGTTACTTTTGTTCCGCCACTTTCCGTCATTGTTTGGAAGATTCGGAAGGACAGGTTGAAATTGAAAAACCCTGTCAATACATTTGCATGAATTTGTACCTCAATTGTATTAAGGAGAAAACCATAGCTTTGAAAAGTGCTGATCATTATTGTGGAACCATTCAAAGACCTTCAGATGCTTATGCCCAACCACCCATTTGTACCGATGTGTATATGGATCGAGCCATGAGTGATTATTTAGCGATGGGTTTAACCTTGTTGGGAAATGCCATGTTGTGTGGTGGTGTGTGTAGTGTGAGTTTGTGTGTCTGTATGGCCATGAATTGGATCACAGAAAGAAGAACAAAGAGAGGAGGATCAAACATGGATGATGATGATGATGACAATGATCACCAACCATCTCGTGATTCCATCGTCATGTCCAGTGGTGATTCCTCTTCGCCTTTACCTTTTCATATCAATTCAAGTTCCTATTTCAAGAATAATCATCGAACTAGTCTTCTTGCTGAACAAATTCCATTTGCATTCGGTAGTGGTGGTGGTGGTATCACGAGTACTCGAACGACGTTTGGAAGTGTGGATCTGACGTCCATAGTAGTGGTCGATGCGTCGTCCTTGTCAACGACACCAACAACAAACATCGCCACCACCAACAATGAAGAGTCTCCAAAGGAAAGTTCTGCCAAGGAGATGGATGTGACAGCCAAACATGAAGAAATTTAATACGTGTTGCATCTCTGCCAAAGTTAACGTGAATGTCTTAAAAGATTTTCACACAGTCATCACTTTTTTATTGTAATTTAATAAAAATCGTCATTATTGGAATTCCATTATTTAACCATGTCATTAAGTCAGTATTTTGATGTTGAAGTAACGGTTCTCATGTTTCAAGCATGAGAATGTCTTTGATTTCAAGAGTTGATCGTGCTTGTTAAAGGTTTGCATCGTGACAAGCAGCTAACCTTCAACATACGTTTCGTTGTAGAGTAATAAGGTTAATTGAAATACTCGTTCGTTCATTCGTTGTGGGAAACTTTTCAATGTTTCCTACTTTTAGCATAGTGTGAAATAAAAGCTACTGCCAATCCAACCTCTCCAACAATGGCAGGAATGGCCACTCCAATATTCAACAACGTTTTCACATTCTCATACTCTGAATAAGTTAATTTCAATAAATTATCCACAAAATATGCAATTCCTGCCACACCTGTCATAACTCCAATCCATGGTGCGACAAAATTCGATCTCCTTGCAAGCATACTCAAAAAGAACAAGTGCCATCCAAAGATCATCAAACCAAACGCCCAAATACTTTCATATCGTGCAAAAAATTCCATAAAATCCTTTCCATGATCATTGAACAGCATGAAATACCCTCTGAATAATTGCCAAATAGCCCATCCAAAGATGACTGAATAAATCATTCTCAAACCAGCAACCCAACAAGAAAGAACTGCCGAAATGGATTTAAATACTTGATACATGGATATCGATGAAATGACATCACATAACAAAATGATGAGATAGCCCACAAGACCACTCTGAAATTTCATTTCATTTTGCTTAATATTGTTCCGAGTGGTTTCAGAGTCGTTGGGAATAATCATGCTCGTACGAATCAACATTTCCGAATACATGGCTACAAAAAACATGATCACGAGAGAAACTCCCGAGATCAAGGAGGCTGTTCTCGGAGAGGTGGGTTTGGTATCATTTGTTTTGAAAGAAGGACTCTTGGTACGTGGTGGTGTGGAGAGCAGCATGTTTGAATTTTTTTATTTTTTTTTTGATTTATATTCGAGCTCACAATTTGAAAGCAAGAACTCGGAAATCCACAAAAATTCACAACACGACCACGAAATGGTTTATTTTTGAAATTCTATTTGTTTTCAAAAAAAAAATTCTCAAATTTGCAGACCCGTTTCCCTCTCTCACTCTTGCTGTTTTGTTTTTTGAAGAGATCGCTGAAATCGGATCTGCCACTCTCTCACAAAACATCATCATCAACAACAACAACACAATTATTCTCTCACAATCAAACCTCTCCATCATGGAACCTCAACAACAATTTGGCTGGAAAAGATTGTTGTTGTTGTGTTCTGTTTTGATTGGACAGAAAGCCTTCTGTAGAAAGACTTTTTATGTGGTAGTGAGAGGATGGGCAAACAACATGAATATTCGCTTGCCCATCCCATCTTCTCCACAACTTCAACAGTACCTCGATCTCATCAAGGATGATCCTGAGGATTTCAGTGTCCTTCTTCGTTATGTAGACGAGGAAGGGGACGAAATCACCATCCGTAGTGATGAAGAGCTTGTGCTGGCCTTTGAAATCTTTTCTCAAACAAGCCAGAGAAATGAAGTAGAGCTCTTTGTTGACGTTATCACTACAAAGAACATTGAACATTCATCTTCTTCCTTTTGAAGAGCCCATATGAGCTTGACAGATGCTCTTTGACAATCACGACAACGAGGAATTAGATGACGCTGAGTGTACACTGTGAATACACACTGAAACATGCATCGATGTTTGATTCATCGGATGCGGTGTGTATAAAGCAGTGTGGTTGTAAAAATCCGAAGAATATACACTTTGGTCCAATACACTCTGAGAAGGAACAAGTGTAGTGTGCTTTATGAAATGTTGGAATGACAACAGACATGAAGCGATTCAGAGGAATATTGTTCTCAACAATAAACAACAATTCATCACAATAATACTAATAATAATTGAATTTCTCTCATTAATTTCGAATGAATAGGCAACACTTTAATTTCGAAAATGCACTGCCCAATATAAAATATGTTACAAGTGAACATTCGTAAATGACACCCCAATTTAAATATATTCCAGCATTAATTCATTCTCTTCTGAAAGTGGAGCCACTCTGAATGCTTTCACTTCCATTGCCAAAAGTCGATCCATACACAAATAATGTTGTGACACATGTGAAATCATGTAGAACAAAAACTCTTCCAAGATTGACTCTGTTCCATGTTGCTTGTATTCATCCAATAGATCAAGCAAGCATTGCGAAATACATTCGTGATCTTTCACATGCTCCTCCACTAATTCTCTCTTCATGCCACATTCCAAAAATAATCTTCTTTCGTATTCGAATGATTCTTCCAATGCTTCAATACTCTCTTCGAAGATGTAAATTCCAATATTCCAATCCACAATAGATGCTGAAGATGATTTCGATTTGCTATGAGCAGCACGAAAGATCGACTTGGCCAATGAATTAATTCGATCAAATATTCTCATATAACATGAATCGACAATTCCCAAATTAAAAGCCGTATGATTGGTCCATGCCACTAATTGTTCTCTCGATAATATGGTTGAATTTGAAATTACACCATTTTGTTGTGTTGGAGTGGATGATGTGAGTAGAGATGGTGTTTGTTGTTGTTGTTGTTGACTAGGACTAGTTGGTCTTATGGGAAGTTGAACCAATGGCAAAGATGTCACATTCGAATGATTCAATGAGGAACTTGTGCTATTACTCAAATTTCCAGTTCCAACATTAAAATCTTCAATTGAAGTCTTTTTGGTTTTTGAGTGATGACTGTTGCCACTGTTGTTGGAATTGGTATCCATCGGTGAGGATTTTGTAATCTTTTTGAAAAGTCCTGTCAATCGATTGGATGCACTCTTTTCTCCACCGCTGCCACTATTTGAAGAAGATGATGAATTCAATGATGTGGAATGATTATTGTTGTGTTGATTGTTTTGATTGGATTCTTTGATTGCATGACTTTGAAGAAGATCCATAATATTCGGAGTGTTCACAATATCTTGAAGAGAAATTCCAAATTCCTTTGCCACTTTCTTTGCTGATTTGTGTTGTTTGTTTTGTAATTTCACATTTGCTCCCAATTCATGAATTAATAAATGCGCCACAGAAATATTTTGAGCTTTAAGAGCCAAATGCAATGCAGTGTCACCATCATTATTTTGTTCATCGACAATATTAATTCCTAAAGAATTATTTCCACCACTACTATTGTTGTTGTTACTATAACTACCACCCACTAATTCACCACTTGAAATGAATGCCCATAAAAATGCATCACCTGGAACGTCATGATTATACAAATAACACTTGTGAGGAGAGAAGGGTGTTTGATAATTATTGGTTGCACTTGTCTGAGATGAATACATTTCTGATGAATCTCCATAATCGGAGGAAATCAATGAATTGGATAAGGTGGTGTGATTATTTAACAAGTTGTTGTGGTGATGAGAATGTGACGACGAATCGGACAAGTCTACTGAGCTATTTAAAGTTGTAATAAACGCTGAAGTATTCGTTGAGGAATTAATTTGGAGTGGAGAATGTGAAGGTGAGAGGTATTGTTGTTGAGAAAATAAAAGGGGTGTGGAATTTGCAGAGCTTGTAGTCGTACTGTTGCTGCTGCTGTTGCTGTTGTTTGGAGACAAAGTTGAAATCATACCAGGAGGTGAAAGAGAAGGAAGTGACAATGAACCATGAATTGTGTGGTGTGAATGATGATTGGTGGTGTTTGTAAATAATGTTGCACTTGAATATTCTTGTTCCAAAGAAGAACCAATATAATTTCCGGCAATGTTTGTCACTGGAGAATTTCCAATTTGTGACACCAATGTATGAAGTATAGTATTTCCTTTCACTCGATCTTTGCAACTCAGAAAGGATGCCAATCGATCAGGTTGAATATAATTCACCAAAATGCAAAATGAAATAAAATATAAATTTTGAGCGCATACATGTAAGAGAGTTTTTCCGTATTGATCTTCTGATCGAATCCATCTTTGAAATTCTTCTGGTGTCGATTGTCTATAAAATCTTTCACACAATCGATACAATAACGATGGATATGGAAGTGCAGAGAATAAACAATTTTCATCAAATCGATTCTTTGTGGCAACATTGACAGAACCTCCACCATTCGAACTCAGTATGAAATCAACGCGTTGCCAATCATTTGCTTCACACGCTTCATGCAAAACAGTGTTTCCTCTTTTTCCTTTAAAATTTATATCTGCTCCAAACAATAAAAGAGCTTGCGCAGTTTCGTAATGACCACAACTCAATGCAATACTTAATGGGAAATTTTCATATAAATCTCTAATATTTAGAGAAGCTCCTTTCGAAGCAAGGGCGTGACATGCATCGGAGTGTCCGTGAGCACATGCCAAAAATATAGGAGTGGAATCGGATTTATCAGTAAGGTTTGGATTGGCATGCAATTCATCAATCAAGTATGAAATAATATGAACATGACCATATCGAGCAGCCATATGTAGCAACGAACGATCGTTTTTGGACTTGTCTCTAAATATTTGATTCACATCAAAGAATGCAGAGGATGATGTGTAAGTTGGAGGTGACAAGAATAACTCGGAATGATTTGTACTTGAGGAATTTTGATTTGTTGTTGCATTATGTAAATGACTCTGTGACGAAGAGGAAGAGGAAGATAATGAAGAAGAGAGTGATGAAGTTCCTGAAGTCATCGAATATCCTCCTTGTTGTGAATTCGAATTATTCAATGAAGAAGCAGCGTGACATAATAAAAATTTCAATTCTTCCAGATAACCATATTCAATACAAAATAACACTCGTTGCTCAATAGTTAATGGTGTCGATGTAAAATCCACCAATTGTTCTCGAGAATATTTCACATTATCAAGTAATAGAGAGGAAGAATTGGAAGTCGACTCGGTGGCAGTCGATGTCACTTCAATCGAAGGAGTGACTCGATTCCTATTAGGATCGATCGTGATGGAATGAACACTCTCATGCGTTTGATTCACTCTTCCCAATAATGGAGAAGTCATTGCAGGAGATGATTGATTTTTCACAGTGTGATGATTTTCATCTTCCGAATCCTCATACTCACTGTATCCATGATGAAGAAGTAAATATCGTTCACTCAAAATTTCACTACTCAATGTCTCTATATAATTTGGTTGTTGTTGAAAAAGTCCTTGTTTGTTATTATTGCTATTGTTATTATTATTCGTATGATTCATGACAGAATTATTGAAATAGTCATGATGATGGATCGATGATGATGATGACGACGTGATCTTTTGAACCCAATCATCCATCATGGCTCTTCGAATCATATACAAATCCGAATGATAACGACAAATGGTTTTGAGAGAATGTTTTCCATTGATGATGGGAAAGACATGAATTTGGGAGTAATTGTTGTTGTTGTTATTGTTATTATTAGTATTGTTGGAATAATTGAAAAGATTGGAAGTGATAGCTGAAGTGATGGTATTGTAATCTTGTTGGAAAATGATGTTGGGGTAGGAAGAAGGAGAGGAATGGGACCGAGAGTGAAGACTTGTGTTCGAAGAGGACATGGTGAATTTTTTTGTTGATGCGCGCTGTGATTGAGCGCTGTCAGGTGTCAAGCAAAAAAAAGAGTCAAAGAACCTTTCAAGGTCTTCTTTAAAGGAATTGGCAAACAAGAATAATCAAGATATCATTCCAATTAGAATGATAATGCAAATGAGGATATCCTCATTGGAGTTTACTCTGTGTTTTGTTTCAAAGTCTTTGAACACTAGTGAATCACTAGATTGCATTAAAAAATGTTTTCTTCTTCATTCAAATACGAATGGCGCCATTTCAAACTACAAAAAAAATTTTCAAACCTTCCTTCGATACAACAATGGCTCAAATCGAATTGGAACATGCCATTGGTTTCTCTTCCAAATTGCCTCAGTCGGTGCTGCAACATCCCAAGCAATCCAATTGTTTTGTTTTTATTTCGGGAAGTGTTGCAGTGATGAATGATAGTGAAGATCCGAATGGCCAGAGGTTTATGAGAGGTCATGATGATCGGGTTTCATGTTTAGCCTTCTCCAATCAGGGCTACTTGATAGCAACGGGACAACAGGGAGAAAATGCCGATGTTTGTGTGTGGGATACGTTATCGCTTGAACTGGTGCAACGATTGGGAGAACATGAAAAATGTGTTAGAGGTGTTGCCTTTTCTCATGATGACGTAAGTGTCCACTGCTGCTTTTGAATCACTAATGGTGCCAAATCAATAATAATTTTTGAATGGATGGATTTGAAATATACAAAGAAATTGCTTGCTACGGTCGGAAATGCTGCCGATAGAAGATTGCTGATCTGGAATGTTTCAACAGGAAATATTGTTGCAAGTGCCGCTCTTCCAAAACAAACAGATGACAAGATTTTGGTTTGTTTTGGTGGTATGGTGAGAGATATTAAAAAGCGAGAAACAGATCGATATTTACTTGCAACTTGCTCGGCAGGAAACATTATCATTTGGAGTTTGGATCCCTATAAGGGAATATTGGAACAAGAAAAAGTCAATACAGGTGCATTCGTAAGAGAATACACGTGTATGCAATTTGATAAGCTTGGTGAATATTTATTTGTTGGAAGTACGTCTGGAGATTTGTCTTTTATGCATGTCAGGCTAAAACGATTGCAATCAGCTCCCGTAAAAATTTGCTCTTCAGGAGTACTTTCCATTGTGATAAATCCTTCCAATGGTCATGTCGTTGTTGGTGGAGGTGATGGAAGTATAACAATATTTGATTGCCAACAAATTGTCAAGAAACAGAAAATTTCAAATTCTGGAGGAATAACCTCTCTCTCAATTTTTGGAAATGAATTTATTTTGGCTGGAACAGACGATGGAGAAATTTTGAAAATCTCACTAGATAAGTTAGAACCTCGTTTGATCGCAAGAAACCACTCCAAATCCATTTACGGTGTTGATTTTCCTTATGGCCTTAGTGACAAGTTTGCAACCATTTCTGAAAATTGTGAGGTCATATATTGGGACTTGGCCAACTATTTACCAGAGACTCGATGTAAATTTGCTCAATCAGACTCTATGAAAGGGGCCAATGTTTTCCCTGTTTCGTGTGCATTTATTAAGGATGAGATTAGTATTTTGCTGACGGGATGGAGTGACGGCTCTATTCGAGCTGTGGACTGTGAAACAGGAGAACAACTGTGGACTCTGGCCAATGCTCACAGGATGGCCGTCACAAAAATCGACACCAGTCACAACAACAAATTTTTTGTTTCTGCAGGCCAAGAAGGAGATGTTCGAGTTTATGCAATGAAAACAAGACAGCTTGTATGCTCCTTCAAAGAACATTCTACAATGGTGACAGGTTTAAAAATTATGCAAGATGATGTGCATGTGTTTTCGAGTAGCAAAGATCGAGAGATTTTCTGTTACGATTTGAGAAATGAACGACGAGTGGCCTCCTACAATCACAAAGTTGGCTCTGTGAATGGTTTTGTTGTTTGCTCGGACCAAGAAACCATTATTAGTATTGGTTCAGATCGATACATTACTTACTGGAATATTGCCTCAGATGCTCCACAACGAATCATTCCATATTCAAAGAAATTTGAACCCAAATTCATCACCAAAACCAACATGAACGATCATTTAATTGCAGTATTCGGTAACGATGAAAAGATTCATGTCTATCAAGTTGACTCTGGAGAAAGGCTGGCCAGTATAGACACAGAGGGTCAATATATTTATTCTATCAAGTTTTCGCCAGACGATAAACAACTCATTGGCGTTGGTGAAGGTGGCATCATTCTCTTATTCAATGTGTACTAATAGTGAATCTCATGACATACTCTTTTTTGATTAATGCCAATAAAAGTTAACGATATTTGTGCTCATTGAAAAAAGACAATTTATGCGACGGTTCTCATTTTCTCAAACCCTATCCGATAGGCATCCACAAGTTTTTCTCTTAAAAGACATCTTGCTTTTGTTTCACTTCATCTCACATGCACATGGCACTCTTTGTTTCCATTCATTCATCCAATGGTCATTCTCCAAAAAACTCGTAGAGAAGAACATCAACTTTACTAGTCTGTGTCTATTCATCTTTTGTCTTTTTCACAACGGTATTAATTGGATCACACCAAATCTATCGTAAACCTTGCCAAATCCAAGCGCAACAAGACCACAACGTGATTGGTTGTCTTTGAAAAAAGAAAAACCAAAACAAAACGAAATCAAACGAGTGGAAGCGACCTTTCATCATCCAACCAAAACAACCATAACACCAACACCACAACAACAACAACCACACGGTTAGCACGCTGGAACGCTCTTTGACGATTGTCGCTGCACAACACCACCCAAAGTGAAGAAATCATTGAACCATCTCTCACATTTCTCTTCGTTCTCTTTAACTTGTCTTGGAAATCCATATACGACCAAAGAGAGAGAGGTGAAAAATGTCTTCATCATCCTTGTCCGATGATCCTACACAAGAAATGAATTCAAAGCACTTACAGGAAGAAGCAACTCGACGTCGACCACCACAACTACAACCTATGGAACCAAACAAGAAGAGAGGACTATCTTGTCCTAAACAAGACGATGATCATAGGAGGACTCAAACAACCAGTGAACAATTGAATATCGATGATGACGATGATGATGATGACTCACAACCTTCCATGATGCCTCCGACCCCCACGATTACCACGAAAGGTAATACATTTGGGGGCACTTGTGAAACCACCACCAACACCAACAACGGCGTCGGTGAGTTTATTGGGACCACCTCGCTCACGCTTCCCCAAAAGAATCACAAAGAAAACGACCAACCAACACCACGACCACTATCAACCTCTCCTCCTCCTCCTCCTTCTGCGACTACTACAACTGTTTCTACTACCAACACGACCAACACTATCCATACGACCACTAACGAAAAATCTGAAGCCAGCAAACAACAGCAGCTAGGACGAATACCGCTCGCTGTTGCTTCAGGATCCTTGTTGTTGTGGTTCGAATCGAGTGCAGATACTTCCGCATCCACCAACCAAATCAACCAAACCACAGCAACAACAACAGCACCAACCACCACCATCACTACGACGACAAAAACGAAGGAAGAACAGAAAACAACAAATCAACATCATCCAACTGCTCCTGCTACCATGAATTTCTCTTCTTCATGGGAAAATACCAACACCAGAGAAGCCTCATCACCGACCACCACAACAACAAGTAATCAGACACTTCTGCAAGCTGAGAGAAAGGCTTCTTCTGGTACCACCAGGGATGAAAGAGATGTTGCTGCAATGGCCTCTACATGTAGGGTTGAAAAGACTCCTAATGACCATCATCATCCAAAGGACCTCTGCGCTATCTCTCTAAACCATGATCACCATGTTGATACGAAAAGTCCAATGAACAACACTACCAATAACAACAGAAGCAGCAGCAGTAGCAACACGACATGCAGTAATACGGCAAACAACAACATGGATCCATCTCTCAAGCTCGTACGAACATCATCCATGCATGTACATGTGGTTGAAAATTCCAACAACACTTCAACCCCTACATGCACTCCTAATGAACAACAACAAGATATCCACCCATTCCATGCAACACCCCATCACGAATCACCATCTTCTCATGTGATGGTGATGATGAGGTCTGATCACGCTGGCTCAGAAGCAACTCAAAGGGAAGAATTGAATTCCTCGAACCGTCTTATTCCCACTTCACACCAACCATATATGGTGTCAAACCCAATACAAACTAATTACCTCAATGATCATAATAATTCCAACATGGAAACACCAATTTCAGTACCAACTTGTCCGATTGCCACAAATTCCATGCATCAATCCACCACAGCCACCACGTTCCCTTCTTCATCCACATCTTCGTCACCACCACCACCAATTATTGCAAACCCAAAAACATCCACAACAATACCTGCTACTAGTGCTGCTACTACTAGTGCTAACACTACTTCTGTTTCCTTTTCATCAGGAACAATACAAGGAAGAGAGTCTTCTCCCTATCCCTTACCGCCTCCAATAATGCCTTTCCATCATCAGAATCATCATCACCATGGTTTGACTTCCTATCCATCACATCCCATGCATCCGGTAAACTATCCCTCTCAAACACCACAACCACCAATGCAACAGCAGCATCATGCTTTTCAACAAGATGCATCCAATTTCCAGTCCCATCATCCGCAACAACGCTACATGCAACCCCCCTATCGATTCAATCATGCTCTTCCACCACCTCCTCCAACTTATCATGCCTCTCAGACACATTCTTCGTGTAACTTTTACAATCAAAATGCATATTCGTATTTGCCACATTCTTCGAGTAGTGGTCATTCCTACATGCCTCCTCCTCCAGCAACAACACCACCACCACAATATCCTTACCATCCTTCTCTTTCTTCGTATCCTGAATATACACATCCACCACCGCCACCCTATGGCTTTCCTCCTCCCTCTCATTTCCCATCTCACACACCATCAATGCATGACATGTCAAAAAATTTTGTAACATCAACATGGACCTCAAACACTACAACACAACATGCAACATCAAACTTTGTTGCTGAATATAATGCCACAACACCAACCTCCATAACAAGCTCCACAACAGACAGATCAAGTGGTGCAAATCGACCAGTACCAGTGGCAGTCGACAGAAAATCCACTCCAGCTAAAAATTCCAATTCAACAACTCCCTCCAAAAACAATCCTTCTGACACATTAAGCAGCACTCCTTTGGCTCCAACTAAAATGCTACATGCATCTCCAAAAGATAGTTCGTCATTATCCAACAAGGTTCCACCCTCTTTTTCAAGTTACCGAAACGAGCACAGTTCTTCAAACGCTGTAATTAAAACCAAGACTGGTCACATCACCAAAGAATACGTCCTTACAAATAAGGCTAGTGATAATTCGTCAACCTCAGATGAAGTCTCACTGATATTTTCGTTTTTTATTGAACCACCACATGACATTAGGATGAAAAAAGCGTGTTTAGAGGTTGAGGTGAATGAAAATTCGAATAGTCAACGCGAAATCACACATTACTGGGCTGTTAAATCGCTTTTGGTCTATGAAAATTCATGCTTTTTCAGGTTTAAAAAGTACCTATCAGGAGATAAGAGTGAAGAAAACTGGGAACTGGACAATGCGAATTATGACATAAATGGTTTTTCTAGGACAAAAAGTTATGACGACATCAATGACCGACAAAAAGTTTATTTTTCTTTGGAATCCTACGGAAAACGACTTTCTAAATCGAAGTACAACGAGAAAATTGTCACATGTCCTTTCAAAATTACCTTAGCCTTAATGGACAACAAGAAACAAGAGATAGCAACCATTACCAAATGCATATGCATTCATATGGACATTAAAAAAGTTGAGAGAAAGACAGTTATCACAAAAGCAAGATTCGATGATCATTTGTTTGAAACAACGTATATTCAGGAATTCTTTTTGAAGTACAAAAACGAACAACATTGGAAGAATGATTCAATCACCGCTTCAACGGACAAAAGAGGGAATCAAAGAGAAGAAAGGAAACGAAAATTGATGTCAAACAGTATCGAACAACAGGAAGAATCGATGGGTGATGAGAGTTCTGCAAGTTCTTCTCAGCAATCCGAGTTGAAAAAGAAAGCAGATCCCACTTCAACCATGAAGCGAAAGAAGTCTTCCTCGTCGACGACCTCGGAACAAACACCAGCGACAACATCCACGCCTGCCTTAACCATCACTCAAGGTTCGAGTAGTTACGACACAATGAATGAGATTGTTATTCGACCAGAGGCCCTCTCCAGGAATGAATTCTCTTCCCAACTTGATGATTGGAGTGTTTCGTTAAAGGTTTTGGATTTGAAAATGCCTTGTCGTGTGATTCACGTTTGTTTTGATAAGAGCTCAAATTTAATTAGAATATTCATAATCATTCCAAGAATAGCAGCCACAAATTTCGACCACTCTCTAGAAACTAAGGCACACATTGAAATACGTTTTAAGGGCAACGAGCTATCGTCATCTGCATGCTATACCTTGAATAAACCTTAAAGAGAAGTGTTAGTGAACATTCTTTACTTTGTTTTCAGTTTTGCCTTGGGGTTCACTAAGAATGACTCAAATCTTTCAAACTCCTCAAATTTAGGAGGTGAGTCATCATTGTCCATTTCATCTCGAGATTTGTATTTGTGAAATGAAGGACTTCTCAATGCCTTTCTCTTTTTGGACTCTTGAGATACCGGGCTATCAAATAAATTTACCGCTTCATTCATGGTTTCGTCTTGATCAATGGGGCTATCATACTTGGATGATGAAAAGAGTGCAGAACCACCCGCAGTGTTGGTACGGTTCTCATTGTATATCAAGGATGGTGGATTCAAAACATCATCTTCATTATTTTCCAATTCTTCATCGTCACAACCCAAAGTAAAATCGTTGAAAATATTTTGATGTTGAAGTTGGGAATGGTGACGCTTCATCGACAAGGATATCCTTGGTGGTGGAGGTTTCATCAGACTTGACATAAACTCATCATCAGATCCAGTTAATTCACATTCAAGAACTGGAGCACTACTCGTTGTTGTCCTTTTCATGGATGAGGAAGCAGGAGTACTTGCAAGCAATCGATTGTTATTGCTTGCGTGAATGGGAGTCACGAAGGGTATTGCATTCGATTGGAATGGTCGAATGGTGGAAGGTAAAACAAAACTCTTATTCGAATTACAAGAATTCCCAAAGAGTTGATTTTTCGAATTGCCACTTCGCATTCCTCCACTATTGGATTGATCCCTTGGCGTACATGGAGATGGAGTCTCTAAGAACATGGACCCAATACTGTAATGAGAATGGAGCGAGGAGTCAAGGTTTCCACTATTGTCTGTGTTGTTGGATACTTCTCGAAAATCTTCGTCGATTTCGTCGTCATCATCATCGTGACAATTGACTGGTAAGTCAAATGCTCGTTCTTCCTCAAATAAATTCTTATACACACTACTACAGGAGGAGGCTCTTCTTGTTCCAATCTTCTTTGTTGGTTTCTTCTTTTTAGGAGCGCTAGGAGGAGCTTGTTCTCTTTCATCGTCTGAATCCAACATGTGATTACTGGCAGCAGTAGCACCACCGTCTGACATGACATTTGGTTTGCATTTCACAGGCGATTTGTCAGCAGTTGTATTGAGAGGTGTAAGAATTGGAATCATTGGAGTGCTGCCTCTATTTTCCTTACTCATGAGATTCGAAAAGTTGCTCGGTAAACTTCTTCGTGATGTTGCACTAGTCGTCGTCGTGGAGGTACCAAAGGAAGTTCTCGTTCCTGGAAGAAAGGAAGTTGTTGTTGGAGGAAGAGTTGGTATGGTATTATTGCTTGTATTGGTCGTCATCATTGGTGATACGAGAGTGTTGGTAGTGTTGGCAGTGGAATTGGTGGAGTTGCTTGGTGTCATTCTCGATAAGGTATGTTGTGAATTCATGGTGGTGAAAGGTGACGACGATAATTGAAAAGAAGCAGAGTTTACACCACTTGAATTCTGAAATGGAACTAGATGATGATGACTACTTTTGCATACCGATTGAAATTGTGGAGGTGAAGGAGTGAAAATGGAATGAAAATTACTGGATCTTCTCTTCATACCAGTGATGGTGTTGGTGTTGTTTGTAGAAGTCTTTTTGGTGGTTGAGGAAAGTGACTGTTCAAGATCTTGGGGTGGATTTGAAGTAGTAGTAGTAGACTTGGAGATGGAGAATTCTAAATTTTCCAAGTGTGGAGTGGTGCACTGAGCCTCATGGAATTGATGAACAACATGATGATGATGATGACTCGTATCGGATGGACAGACAGGATTGTTTGAATGCCATTGGAAGGGAGTATGGCTGATGAATGAATGTCCATAGTGGTCATAAGAGTAATAATCATTTCCTTGAGGTTGGTGGTGTTGGTGATACAAAGGCTGATGAAAGCCTTGATTATCACGACCTTGAGAGGATGATGAAGAATTCTCGGGAGAAGAACCACTACTCATATGAAAATTAGAGAAGGGAGAGAAGGAATCAAACACACCTTGATGGGTCTGTGGTGCACCATAAGCCTTGTTGTTGTTATTATTATTATTATTGGGAATCATGAGAGAATGATGATGAGAGGGAGTGGAAGGAGTAGGTTGTTGATGATGGTGTGAGAAGGAGGATGTGGAAGAAGAAAATGAATGAATGGGTTGTTGTTGTTGTTGTGGAGAAGGATGATGGAATGGAGAGTGGTGAGTGTTTATGTTTGTGTTGGTCAATGATGATGTTGCAGCATGGGTGTTTCCACAAAGATCTTGGGCATTAGGCCTAACATTGGGTGGAAACATTTTTATTCTTAAGATTTTGTGAAAAGTGAAACGGCTTGGAAGGGCGGGAAAAGTTTGGCGGGTCGTGCAAAGCAGACCAAATAATTATTTAATAGAACGTTTGTTTTGTTAACATATTATTCATTGATTAGAACCTTGAAGTGGTATCACAAAGAATGTCAAGCTACAAGAATTGCGAAATTCTCTTCTTGTTGTGTGGAAAGATGGACCTAAATATTGGGACTTCAAATTGTTCACAGGGATGTCAAACATTATAAAAAAAAATGTCATCACGAAGGACGCCAATCAACATGTTGACCTCATCATCATTATTCAGTTCCACCACATTGCTTTCACTGTCAATTCTTGCCATGACATTTGCGGTCACTTTTATAAATCACGATCCGATGGTACAGGGAGTTCCTCTTCCGAATTGCAGCAATACAACAGGATCGGAATACATCATTGCCAATTTGAGTGAATGTCAAAATGTAGATTACAATCCCAATGGTCCACTTGTGCCATGTACACTAGTGTATGTCTGTGTGAAGAATATTATATTTTAAATTTCTTTTTTTAAATTTGGAATTGTAATAATAATAATTTTGCAAAATAATTCCTAATGTTTATCATATGACAATGACTTTTTTCACGCATAACATAATTAATCAATCGATTTAAACTTAACCACACACAGACCAAATGAATTTAAAATTTGCGATTTTGACATGAAAGGATATTTCAATGGAATTAAAACTTGTAGCTATGACGACATGGTCAATCAAAACGGAGTTTATACTCAAAATTCAAGATATGGATATGCAAATTGTACAGTACTGCCAAAAATTGAATGCCTCGGACCAAGAATATGGTATCAAAAGTTTCCATGCAAAACGTATGTTTTTCTTTCATGAATTAGGAATCATGTTCAAATCTTGATTATTTCACGACATGGTTTTAATTTGATAATGATGATAATGATAATTACAATTTGAACCACTTACCAACTGTTCTCATCAATCACATATAATGGCAGTATTCAGAGCAATTTCCAATACACGACTGCCTTAGTGTTGGCTGTGTTTGTAGGAATTTTTGGAGCTGATCGTTTTTATTTGCAACACATTGTTTTAGGGTAAGTTGAGTATGATGGTGACGATGTGAAATTTCTAAAAACAAATGTTGTGAAATAATGTACATACAGTGTCATTAAATTATTAACGTTGGGAGGTATAGGAGTATGGTGGATTGTGGACATTGGTTTACTCGTTGGAGGTGTCACAGTACCTGCTGATGGTAGTTCATGGCAACAATATTATTAATTATGAACTTACTTATTCTTGTTTATTATAGTTTTCGACTATTTATGATGAATGAATCAATTCATATTTTTATTTACAATTAATTTATTTAAAATATTATTACTGTCTTGAGAGCATTTCTTGAAAATCACTTTACCTGATTGTCACCATCATCATTCTCTTCCAATTTTTGTTGCTGATCCTCACTTTCCAAAGTCTTGATAAATTCACTGGTCAACTTGATCACATTTTTCAACCTCTTTTCCCTCGAATAATTTTGCAATACTTTGGAAGACAACTTCAATCCACCTCGACACAACAAATTCACCACCAACACATACAGCAAGGTCATTACACTCAGAGCAAACAAGATGAGAGGTGAAGGTTCCATAGTAGAATCGACCCACGAGGCATAACTCCACTCTCCCAAAATGCATTTCACTCCTGTATTGTAATCAATATCTCCTTCTCGACACGGTCGACAGACATGTTCAATACATACCAATCCAGAACCACCACAAAAAGTAGGAATACCCTCCAGATCGGATCTCTGTTGTGAGTGCAGTAAAATTTCGTAAGGACACGGTTTCATATAGAGTGGATGTTGCGTGAGAGGAGTGCATTTGGCATCATCATTACAATATTCATTGGCTTTGCATTGGAGATAATGAAGAGAGTTGAAAGAAACACCACTACCACTCGTTCCTGGAATACACTCTCCGCACTGAATTTCAATACTTCCTGGTTTGTAATAGGGAAGTAAATGGAGTGGGCATCCCAAGTTGAGTTTTGGAGCCACCAGTCGTGAAGATTGGACTCGATGAAGAGGACCTTTGCATGAGCCTTTAGGAGGTGGTGAGAGTGAGGAAGACTCGTAGGGACTCATCGCCGATGAAGAGGATCCCACTGCTGGAAGGAAGGTACAATTGAGTGTAGCAGATGAAAAAGCTTGAGCGGCGTGGGAAAAGCCTTGATGCTGGCTGCTCATGGAATTGATTTGGAGCAGGAAGAAGAAGAAGAGCATAAGATGAACGAATGAATGAATGAGGTCGGAGAGTTTGGAGGAAGATGTTTTGGAACCATTAGGTAACACGGTAGTTTGAAGTGAGGAAGAGAGAGATGAAATATGGTGTTGATGTTGCAAGTTGTAAGTTGGAGAGAACTCTGGTTTTCGTCTTGGCAACATTTTTCTAAGGTTGAAATTTAAAAGTTAAGATTAATAAGGTAATTTATTAATTTGGAAACCAATAACAACAGAGTTTCAGCATCTTCACATTTGAAAAAAAAACGAGAACAATAGCATTATCACAGACTTATCACTAACACCATTCTCATAGGTGGGTTTCATTAAACTTGCTTCTGGTCACATCAGATATTCCCTGTATATCTGAAGAAATTGCTGCATGAAGTGATCTATGCATCCTTCATTATGGCATCTTTCAAATTCATGCGCATCCAAGTCGCGAATTTTCACCGAATGAAAAGTGGAGAATTTCGAAAACCACATGTGGGGCCGAACAAATGAAGAAAGAAAAGCGCAGGCGAAAATTTTTTTTTCACTCTCAAAAAATATTCTTTCTTCCTCTTCACTCCATCACGATCCTTCCTCATCCTCATCATCCGTTCACTTTCAGAGAAAGAATCATCATGCCAGCCCAACCAAATCCATTCGAATCAAGTGTTTCTCGTACCATTGAAATTAACGGAAAGCTCTACAAATATTATAGCTTACCTGATTTGAATGATCAAAGATTAGAAACCCTCCCATACTGTATCCGTGTCTTGTTGGAGAATTGCGTGAGAAATTGTGATGAATTTGCAGTTTTGAAGGATGATGTTGAAACTATTTTGAATTGGGAGCAATCAAGCAAGAATTCTATTGAAATTCCATTCAAACCTGCTCGTGTTTTGATGCAAGACTTTACCGGTGTTCCTGCAGTGGTCGATTTGGCTGCCATTCGTGATGGCGTCAAGAGATTGGGTGGAGATCCAGCTCAAGTAAATCCTCTCGTGCCTGTCGACTTGGTCATTGATCACAGCGTTCAAGTTGATGATTTCGGCTCCAAGGAGGCTCTCCAACACAACCAAGAAAAAGAGTTCAATAGAAACTATGAAAGATTCCGTTTTTTGAAATGGGGAAGTAAGGCTTTCAAGAATTTGCAAATTGTACCACCAGGAAGTGGTATTGTCCATCAAGTCAACTTGGAATATTTGGCTCGTGTGGTCTTTGAAAATAATGAAGAAGTTTCCAGTGAGGATAAACAAAAGGGTGTGCAAGCTTTGTTATATCCAGACTCATTAGTCGGAACTGACTCACACACAACCATGATTAACGGTTTGGGTGTTTTAGGTTGGGGTGTTGGTGGTATTGAAGCTGAAGCAGCCATGTTAGGTCAACCTAGTGCAATGGTTTTGCCAGAAGTTGTCGGATACAAATTGACTGGTAAATTGGTTGGTGCTGCAACTGCAACTGACTTGGTTTTGACCATTACACAAAATTTGAGAAAATTGGGAGTTGTCGGAAAGTTTGTTGAATTTTATGGTGAAGGTGTCAAGCAATTGTCTGTTGCTGATCGTGCAACCATTTCAAACATGGCACCAGAATACGGAGCTACTATGGGTTTCTTCCCAATTGATGATGTTACACTTGCATTTTTGAGACAAACTAACAGAGATGAGGAAAAGGTCAAAGTGATTGCAAACTATTTGAAGGCACAAAACATGTTTGTCACTTATGAAAATACTGACGAATCAAAGATCCGCTATAGTGCTCAATTGGAATTGGATTTGAGCACTGTTGTTCCATCACTTGCTGGTCCAAAGAGACCACACGATCGTGTTTCATTGACCGATGTTCACAAGGAATTCAAGGAGGGTTTAACTGCCAAAAGAGGATTCAAAGGATTCGAAATTCCAGCTGAAGAAGTTGACAAGACTGTCGAGATTGAATATAAGGGTAAAAAGTACAACTTGACTCATGGTTCAGTTGTGATTGCTGCCATTACCAGCTGTACTAACACATCAAATCCAAATGTCATGCTTGCTTCTGCACTTGTAGCAAAGAAGGCTGTCGAGCAAGGATTGACTGTTAATCCATATGTCAAGACCTCACTCTCACCTGGTTCAGGTGTCGTTTCTGAATACTTGGCTGCATCTGGATTGCAATCCTACCTCGATCAATTAGGTTTTAACACTGTTGGTTATGGCTGCATGACATGTATTGGTAACTCTGGTGAATTGCCTGAAGTGGTTCATGAAGCTATTGTCAATTCTAATTTGGTTTCTGCATCAGTTTTGAGTGGTAACAGAAACTTTGAGGCTCGTGTGCATCCAATTGTTCAAGCAAACTATTTGGCTTCACCACCTCTTGTTGTTGCCTATGCTATTGCTGGTAATGTCAAGATTGATTTTGACAAGGACCCATTGGGAATCAATCCTACAACCAATCAACCTGTTTATTTGAGAGATATTTGGCCAACTCAAGAAGAAATCCATGACTGTGTCACCAAGAATGTTCTTCCAAACATGTTCAAGAGTGTCTATGAAAAGATTGCATTGGGTACTGAAAATTGGAACAAATTGGATGCCCCAGAGACATTGCTGTACCCATGGGATGAAAAGTCAACCTATATTCACGACCCACCATTCTTCAAGAATGTTCACAGAGAATTGAATGCTACAAAGCCAATTGAAAATGCTTATTGTTTGTTGAATTTGGGAGATTTCACAACAACTGACCACATTTCTCCAGCCGGTAGCATTTCTCTCAAATCATCAGCTGCTCAATATCTTTTGGAAAGAGGTGTTGAAAGAAAGGACTTTAACACTTATGGTGCTCGTCGTGGTAATGACGAAGTCATGGTGAGAGGTACTTTTGCTAACGTTAGACTCTTCAACAAGATGATTGGCAAGCCAGGCCCAATGGCTCTTCATGTTCCAACCAATGAAGTTGTCTCTGTATTTGATGCTTCACTGAAGTATCGCAATGAAGGTCATGAGTTGATTGTCATTGGTGGTGAACAATATGGATCAGGATCATCCAGAGATTGGGCTGCTAAGGGTCCATATCTTTTGGGTGTTAAGGCAGTCATTGCTACCTCATTTGAAAGAATTCACAGATCCAATCTTGCTGGTATGGGAATTATTCCATTGCAATTCAAAGAGGGTGAGAGTGCCGACTCATTAGGTTTGACTGGTAAGGAGCAATTTACCATTGATTTGAGTGCTGGTATGAAGCCATTCCAAGAAGTTAAAGTCAGGGTGACTGGTAATGACAAGTTGAGTGAATTTACTACCATTTTGAGATTTGATACAGAACCTGAACTCGAATACTACAAACATGGAGGAATTTTGCCATACGTTTTGAGAACTAAATTGTTGCAATAAATTCATGTTACTTTGTTGAATGTATTTGTTTTTCAATTTATTATGTACATTAGACCTTTTTCACAAATTTATTCAACTTCGATGCGAGTAGTTATATCTTGGTATCGAGTGAACTAGTTTGAAAGGTTCTTCTATTGACCAAAAGCTCTCTCCATTAAACAAAAGACCTTCATATTACACAAACACTTCCTCAATATCGCAAATATACTGATTATTATACGGTTATTGACTAATTATTACTTTATCAATAATTAGTCAATAACCGTAACGCGATACAATATAATATATCGCAAGTGACCCAGATGTTTCTGTCTATTATTGAATTAAGTGAAGTTGATGTTGTTGGTTTTGCTGACGAGAAATTGGTGATGGTCATTCCATTGTTTGTTGAGGTGTTGTCACGTTAGCACAAGAGTGTGAATGGCAACATCAAAAAAAGTAGGGATACTTTCTCGATCAGTAGTGTCATCCTTAGTCCAGGGACCATGCTAATCTTCTCTGTATCGTTGCCAATTTTGATATAGCGTCTCTCGAGGAGACTTACTAACCATTGTTACAGCAAGATATGAAATATCGTTCTCTTGGAAATGTGAAAACAAGTGTTGGTTCAGAAATAATTCTCCATTCAACAAAGACTACCTCGCATCGAATTCATTTTGGTTGAAGGTGGAACAT
This sequence comes from Naegleria fowleri, assembly GCF_008403515.1. Lineage (NCBI taxonomy): Eukaryota > Heterolobosea > Eutetramitea > Acrasida > Naegleriidae > Naegleria > Naegleria fowleri. Next base: position 187,622 of record NW_025407954.1, read on the forward strand.
ATCTTTCAAATTTATTTATTTTCAAATTTATTTTTCACCAAATTCATTCGATCAACACCACCACTCAGCACACTACACCTTCAATCGACTTCATCTTTCAGGTCCCATAATTTTCCTCCAATTTTTCTTCCATTCCCTTGCTCAATATCTACTCCCTTTGGTTCCTCTCTCTAGAAAACATCTTTCTCGGCCAATTGGCTTTGATCGAGTGTAGTATCTGTTCTTTTCAGTGTAATAGCTGAAAGCGTTCTACGGAACGCATGACTATTACCTCAATTTTTTGTCGGGTCTGGAGGTGTGCCTCCCAGGGAAACCTGGTTGAGAGCACCCTCTGGAACGCTTCTGCCAGGCATTGCACGAACCGCCAGGATAGGAGCACCCTTATCTTCATTCAATAAGAGAAAATGTATTCTTCGTTCAATAAGAGAAATCTAATAGGTGAAAAAGATTCAATATGAAAGGTCTTTCATTTTCCATACATGGTCATTTTCTTTTTGTAGTCAAGGGCAAGCAGGATGGAATGCAGGCAACATTGTCATGCTCTTTCTCTGTCTTGGAGTAGGAGCAAATAATTTATATTCAAGAAAATTAATTCACGATTCGGTTTCAAGAAGCTTCTTGAAAATATGTCTTCTCCCACGACTGGAACGTTAGGAGGTCCTTCTTCTTCATCGAGGTCCTCGATCACTCCACTCAAACTCACTCCCTTTCTGAAAATGTTCCTTACACTCATGTATTGGGAACCCTTTGTCTATGAAATGTTCTTTGGGAGTGTGTTAATGTTATTCCCTAATGTTCGGTTCGTATTGGGGAGTTTCATGCCTCAACATTTAGTGGAAGTCATACTCACTGGAAACCTGCCCTTGCACACAACGACAACAACCACAACAACAACCACCACAACGACAACAACCCTTTCATCCCTTGCTTCCAACAATGATTTGAGAAACTTGATCTTTTTCCTGATTCGTTTCTCTGGTATGGTCTTATTCGCCTTTGGAGTGCTTCATCATTTACTTCTTAGGCATTGCTATAAGGACTTGGCACATTCCAATGGTTCGTATCTCATCGAGAGAGTTCCTCTCTTCCATTGGACCATGTTGTCTCTCTGTGTTGGTGATTTACTTCATATGGGCTTTGTTTGGAAATACCTTCTCGTGGATACTCTACCAAATAATTTGCTGTTGGTTGGAGCCGATGTGTTGGGAACGAAAGAGTTCTTATGGCCCATTCTTCCAGTGTTATTCCCGACCGTTCTCACACTAATGGTGTTTGTGATAAGAGTCATGTTCTTGGGCCTCTATTCCAGCAAGAGCAGCATGTATGGAAGAGTGTTCGGGTTCGGACCATGGAGGAACATTTCCTCACAACAAGAACAACAGCAACAACAACAACACGTGAGAAGAATTCCAGTGGAATAAATCCTGGTTGGTTTCATATTGATCAAGATTTACAACGAAATTCAAATAAGTCGACAGTCTTTTTGTTTTGCATTGGCTTATTCTTCCTTCGTCTTTTTAGTGATCTGAACCCCTTCTTAATGTTTACTTCAAATACTTGCAGGCATCCACATCCATTTCACTCGTCCTCTACCACCAGAACATTGCCAAATAGTAGCCAATAACAATTCTCTTTGAAGCATCTATTAGAACAGTAATGCATATATCCGGATGGAAACTCACAAGGTTCTCCACAACCGCATTCCAACTCGTCATCATCATAGACATCTGGAATGAAGCAACACGGCCACATCCCTCACAAGGAATGGAAGAAACATTTGGTGCGTTCTTAGGCTTGTCTCCTTTTGGGAAGGTGGAGTAGGTGGTATTCATGATCAGTTCTATTTTTTAAGCCGCACAATACCGTCTTCTTAATGATGGTGTCAAACTGGGTTGTGGTTGACAATGAGCAGTTGAAATGACAATTATCTTGGCCGTGGAGAATTAAAGCATAACGCTAGATATTTCAGAATATCCAACAACATCCCAATAAAAAAGCAATATATCTCGAAAATATAATAAAAAGGATCTATTTCATTTGTTGAGCTCTTAATTTCATGTTTGAAAATGATCCAATTCCTTGAAGATACAATGCAATATCATCTCCAATAAGATCTGAATCATCAACATCGGACGAGACAAACACACGAGGAAGTGTCGACAATTCATTGTTCTTGTCACTCTTGTTTTCGCTTCTGCTACTCGCATGTGCTTCCATTCTGTATCGATCATATTTGGAAAAGAAATCAAACACGCTGTAGGATAAGGGCATCATTTGCCATGCAAAAGTGAGAAGAGAATTTTTGGTCTTTGAAGTCGCCTTACTAGTTTTTGGATTGAGACAAAAATCGAAAAGTAAATTCAGGACCTTATACTGCTCTTCAAGGGGTGCTGTTCCTCCTAATGACATGGACAAGCTCACATTCGTGATGCCTGACTGTTGTGAAAGATAGGTCGACACGAGCTTGATGACTTGTTCCTCAAGTTTGGGACTGTCATGTGAAAGATAGATCCTCAGTGCATCGAGTCGATTTCCTTGCCATATAAAAACTTGTGCCATGGTTTTCACTTGAATATCTGAAAATCTTGAAGCGATCTCCATGAATGGTTGAAGCTGCTCACTATCGAACAAGTCGACATAGGAGGTGAGTATTCTTTGAATTTCCTTGCTATATTTTGCCTTCATATTGTTTTGTTTCAACTTTCGTGAAAGTTCATTGTACTCATTCTGTAAACTTTGCAAGTTAAATTGTTCCAATTGATAGTTTTTTCCTCCTGTCAAGGATGAGAGTGAAGAGCTTGATGATTGCTTCTTCTTGACCAATTGATCAATTTCAGATTTTAGTTGATCTCTTCGAGCGTTGAATTGTTTCAATTTGTGCTCTTCCATCATGACAATCAAAACCAAAATAATTTGAGGACATTTGGTATGGAAAAAGAGTAATCGAATGACCATTTCAAAATAGAGTAAACCCTTTCTAGTATGATTCGTATTTCGCTTTGGTTCAAGTGCAGTTGTGACCTTATTTTGATAAACCACAAAATCTTCATTTCTGTTCTCCTCAACTTTGTACAATTCTAAGGGGCTAATAGAATCCTCAAAATTTTGCTCAAATAAGTTTACAAATGTTGTGATAGGTCTAATGTTGGAATCAGAGGCTCCAGGAATGGAAATACCATAAATTTTGCTGCTGTCACTTCTCTCATCTATGTTTTCTTCCATGGAATATTGGTGTATAATACTCTTGAAAATAGAAAGATCACAAACATCAAGTAAATAATCCAAAACTGCTTGTGGATCATTTTCAATCATGTCGTAAAGCTCGATATCCGTCAGATTGTCCATAAATGTGCTAGTTTTGACATCAAGTTGCTTTGTACTATCTCCCTGGTGATCGTTGCATTCTAAGGAAGCAACTGCTTGTTTCACATCGAGGTTTCCTATTTGTTCCTTACAAATAGATAGGGAAGAGGTTAGCGGAGGAACAATACTCATATTCAATGTAGTCATTTTAGTAAACAACTGATTGGAGGAGGATGCGGAAGGGGAAGATCCACCCATTGTTGGGCTTGTCTTACTTGATGAGGGAGATAACGAAGGCGATAACGGAGAAGGTACGGAGGAACTCTCCCAATTTTCACCTGTTGAAGAACTGGATGTTGGCTTTTTCCAAAATTTCGAGTCCTTGGATGGAAAATTATCGATAAACTGTTCACATTCGTTTAGAAAAGCTTCTTGCTCGTGCACAGTGCTGCAGCTTGTCCAAATCAATGCTGGGTTTTCCAAATGTGGTAAAATTGATTTTCTCAGATCAATAGTTGAAGAAGATGCATGATTCAATTTGTGGGTGCCGCTACTATTGTTGTGAATTTCTTCCAAAATGTTTCTTGTGTAAATGTTAAACAGTTTAAAGTCTTTAAGTAAATGGTTAAATGTCTGTGAAGACGAGCTAGAGGTGATACAACTCGCAGAAGAAGAGCCAGTGATGCTGTTCCTGATAATATCAAGTAGAGGAGGACAGCGTAATTCATAGATTAGTGAGCTATCATGAAGATACAATGTAGAAGGCTCGCTATTGCAAGAGTATTGGGTAGCATTTCCAAAAAATCTAGCAAAATTTCCACTGGATTTGTAATTCGTCATGTCGCTGGGAAGAGTTAAATTCGAAATTACACATCCATTCGCTAGATCAATGATATAAATATTGGAGTTTCCATCATAAACAGCAAGAAACATGTTGTAAATTAGTGCCATATCTATTTTCGGAATATTCTCTTTTTTGAGACTAAACTTGTTGATAGTTAATTTCTTTGAGTGTGACAGCTCACTTGAATAAATAATGATATTAAAGTTAGTATCCATCATAATAATTTCTTTCGTTATTGGATGAATGACTAGTCCAATATAAAATAGTGAATCTGCACCTGATTGTTGTTGCGTGTCAGAATTACTTGAGATATCATTAAATTTGAAAACATTTTCAATTTTTGATAATGTCTTCTTATTCTTTAAATCAAAGAGTATTATTTCATTTTGTGAAATTAACAAAATATTCGATTTGCTCATACTATGTGATGATTGTAAAATAGAATAAATAACATGTTCAGAGTTATCGCTGCTATCATTAAAAACCACACAATGGCTACCAGAAGAAGAGTATATATTCAAGGCATTCTTTTCTGATGGACTGTTCGTCCTAAATAAGATATTTCTATCCGCAACCACAGTCACAAACTCCACTTTGAGACTGGAGCTATTCCCTATAATATTAAAAGTATTCTCGACCTTCCAAGTGGAATTATCTTCATAATATCTCCACACCACAACATTGCCGGTTTTAGAAATTGTAATATATCGAACCACGCGCAAATCTCTCACAAAATTATTTCCAAAATTATATCCACTTGATTGTTCTGCTGTTTCTTCTCTGATTTCAAAATCACTATAAACAAAAGGATCTTTATCACAACAATAGAGGATTGGGCTCAAAGTCGTGTCATGTGCATTGAATTTGGAGTCGACAAAATTCTTAATTGCTTCTAATAAATTCAAATATAATTGGTCTTGAGAATGACTGTTATTCAATTTTGAAACCGAAATATAATCGAGACCAATAATCATCCTTCCATTAAATAAATGCACAGCCAAGTGGCCCGACACATGTTGTACACGATGAATGGATATTGTATTTGGATCGTACAATGTTGGGTTCTCTTCGGAAGAAAGTGTTGATGAAGGAATAAAGTTTTTCAAAAACGAAGACTTTCTTCCCGAGTTTCGGTTTTGTTGCTGATGAATATGTTCCAATATTTGAGAGCATCTAATGTAATTATTGTTGCTATTGCTACTAGTATTGTTGCTGATCAAACTCGTGTTGATGCTGCTGCTGGAGGAAGTTGAACTCAAAGATTGAAACGAAAACATTTTTGAAGATTTTTTGTGTGGAAGGAACTTTGAACACTTTTTGTTTGACCACCTTTCATGTGCTTCCAATCATCAGGACTTATTTTGACCATTGGTTCTATTGGGCCATTACCATTTGATCAGAGTGAAATCATAACCATGGGGTGGACCTATTTGAAAGTATTGTGAAAAAGATGGCAAACATACATGAAGGATCTTTACAATCAAAAAAATGGCCATTCTTTCACCCTTCTCACAACGTATTTTTAAATTATACAGAAGAGCTTTGCGAGAAATTTCATACAGTGCCGAGAGGGATGTTTTCTGTGTTGAAGCACGTAAAATTAGAGAAGAATTCGAGAAATACAAAGGAGAGACAGATACCTCAAAAATTGAATTCCTTTTGCAAAGAGGAGAATACTGGGTTGAAGAATATGTTCATCCGGATCCATATCATGTTCCAGACAAGGAGGGAGGTTGTGCTTTCTTGAGATACCCCGACTTGGATAAAGAGGTGAGTGTTATGAAACACGACATCATCATCATCACCAAAAATTGTTTATACTTTTCATCATCTTGCTTTTGAACACATGCATTATATTTCTGACGACCCAATATGGATTAATATTTTGAATTGAAAACATCGATATGTTCTCTTTCCATAATCATCATTTGTTTTTATGGATATTGAATTCAATTACTATCACATATACAACTCAGTTCTTGAAGAACCACTCTGTCATCACTCTCACAGGTAAAGCTTTCTCCCACGAGGGATGGTAACCATCATCATACACGAACAGTTATCTTTTTAAATCTCCTCCCCAATATTTCCTTCCTTCAAGATGAATCTGTATCCTTTCCGTGTTATCATGATCAAATCCACTACAACTACTTCTACTACAATATCTTCATGCCCATTCCTCCACAACAAGCCTTCATTCTGTGACGTTGTTGGTAGGGCAACAAACAACCAACAACAACAGCATAAAGGCTGGCGCCACCATCACAGGGTTTTGTAAAGCAGCATCTCGACAAAAAATAAAAAATATTCAAGTAACGACGCTTCGCTAGAGTGGCTGTGCGATCCTTGTGTTGTTTCCTTCCTTTCTTTCATTTCCTACCACAACTACCTTTTTCAAAAGATGGCAGATTTAGATAAGTGCATTGAACAGCTGCGAAGAGGAGAACATCTATCGGAAGCTGATGTAAAGAAGATTTGCACAATGGTATGTTTTAATGATGACCTCTGATAATATTGTGAGAGTAACCGTGGTGATGATATTGTTATTGTTGGCGTCATCACAATGATCACATGTTCTTGCTATACCGCACTATGAATTTCTTTTGAATCGCTCGCGTCGCGATGATTCCTTGCACTGAAGGCCAAAGAATACTTCTCTCAAGTGAAAAATGTTATTACGGTCGAGTCGCCAGTGACGGTGTGTGGCGATATTCACGGCCAATTTTATGATTTGATTGAGCTTTTTAAGATTGGTGGTGATTCACCGAACACGAACTACTTATTTCTTGGAGACTATGTAGACAGAGGATATCACAGTGTGGAAGTCGTTACACTTTTACTTTGTCTCAAGTTGCGATACAAGAACCGACTCCACATGTTAAGAGGAAACCACGAAAGTCGACAAATTACACAAGTATACGGATTCTATGACGAATGCGTGAGGAAATACGGAAGTGAATCTGTGTGGAAGATGCTCACAGATGTTTTTGACTATCTGCCATTGGCAGCCGAAATTGACAAACAGATATTTTGTGTACACGGTGGTCTTTCTCCTTCTATCGACTCTCTTGATCACATTCGAACACTGGACCGAGTTCAAGAAATTCCACTTGATGGTCCAATGTGTGATTTGATGTGGTCCGATCCAGATGAACGAAGCAGTTGGGGAATTTCACCTAGAGGTGCTGGTTACACATTTGGACAGGATGTGAGTGAACAATTTAATCACAATAACGATTTAACAATGGTTGCCCGTGCTCACCAATTGGTCATGGAAGGATATAACTGGTGTCATGATGGCAATGTCGTTACAATTTTCTCTGCGCCAAACTATTGCTACAGATGCGGCAATAAGGCAGCAATTATGGAGGTAGATGATTTGTTGAACTGCAGTTTCCTTCAATTCGACCCTGCTCCACGTTCGGAAAACAGCACAACTGGAATGGGACAGAAAAAGCTGACCCCAGAATACTTTTTGTAAATATGTGGGCCTTTAGATGGTCACATTTCGCAGCTTTTTTCCATGCTCGCAACATTTCCAAACTCCAATCCTCTATATTCTATTTAATCATCAGCATCACACTGACCTCTACATGGTCCTGCTGCTAGATTTTCATCACCTTTGTAATGTATTAATTTACTCTGACTCACTTCAAGTCAATCATTACTTTGAATTTTTGAATTTACAATTAAATCCCACTTTAGTTTCAAATTAGCCAATTAATTGCTCCCATACTCCAACAGATGGTTGTCCTCATGATCATATCATATTAAACACAACTCATATTAAAATTCAACAATTTTCACATTTCGTCTTAATTGGCTCGTGTCATTCTCAAATCTCAAACACAAATGAACAACGACATCAGAATTCAACCTAACTTGGAGAGCCGATTTTTTACTGAACATTCAAAACCAACATGTATTTTGGTGATTCCATGCATGCATTTCTGGAATGGAGTGGAATAAGGTGCAATAAATATTCGTTCGAGTTTAATGTTGAGCATCGAGTTGGGTTTTTTTCTGCTGGAGTGAGACAACATACATGGATAGATATTCGCGAATCTTTGTGTAAACTCCTCGCAACATGTTCGGCATGTATTGATCGAGAGCGGCCTTAATGGCATGAATATAGTTTGCCAAGTGAGGGAAAATAATGTAACGGTGGCAAATAAAATTAATAATTAAAATGATTTTGAGAATGGAGAAGGACAATACTTCGTTGACGAGCAGGAACAATTCAAATCTTGCGAATTTGTCGCCTAAATCATATTGATAAAGTTTTTGTTGGAATGCTAAAACTTTTGGATTGTTGTTGGTCACAATGAGTAAATTTGGCAATAATCGCACCAATGCAGAGAGCATCAATAGCAAAATAAAAACTCCAGACTTTCCTGAAACCAAATAAAACAGTGAAATAAATAAATATTGACCATCGGCATCAAACATAATGTAGGCATACTTTTTCCATCCATACTTGGATAAAAATTCAAAAGCAAAAATTCCACACGACAACAAAACACTCAAATAATAACTGCTCATGCAAAGTGACATGAATGGAGAAATTGAGGGTCTAGATGGAGAAGCTGGAATAGTTTGTTGTGGCTGAGGTGGAATTACCGTATCATCCAGTTCAAACTCGTGATCGAATTGAGGTGAATTAGAAATTGGAGGTGGTGGTACCGTAGCAGCTGACTGTGCTGCACCACAGGTTGGGCAAAACAAAATGGAAATCAAACCCAATAAACCACAAATTACAATCACACTGCAAGCTGCGGTATAAATATAAGGTTTTTGTTGTTGAAAAGCATTCCAAAAGCCTCCATACGAAGTGTTGCCCGATTGATTTCCACTACCACTATTAGTATTGCTATTATGTGTTGCATTGGTGTTGTTTCTACTAGAAGAATTTGTCGTTTGATTTGAGGAAGAAGATGATGATGAGGCTTGTTGGGATGAGGTTGCCTCGGAAGTAGAAGAGGTGTTACTACTACTTGCTGCTCCAACTTCCAAAGAGATAGGCTCCACATTCTTATTGTACCATCGTCTCTTGTACTTCTCTAGGGTGGTGTTGGACATGTAATTCCCATCAGCAATTTCCAAATTATTAAAGTAATTCAACCAATTCTTTTCATTGGAAAAACTAGATATTCAGTCATTCAGAAAGTAATAGTCAAATGATTCACCAAATTATGTAAAGAAGATGAATTCAAGGCCATCGGAATTGCAAAGATGACGATAAAAATCCATTTCTTTCCACTTACTCGTACTTGCGGAAGCGTTCTTCTGCCATTTTTTTTATTTCCTAAACCTTCCACTTCACACACGTGCTTTTTTTTTTATTGCAGTGTTATTGAACGTGTGTTCAGATATAGGGAAGAAGGTAAAAACTTCAGAGAGACATCTATTAGAAAACCTTTCATTGAGAGGCACTTCATTGAGAGAATTCATAGGGTCACTTTTTTCAAGTTTTTAACCAAAGTTAGTGATGTGGAGGATCCAAAAATTTCACAATGTGACTGAGCATGTGTGGAATCTATGAATCAAAGAACAAAGGCCGATCCTGACAAGTCCACAAATTCCAAGCATGTATAGTACAAGTTATCAGTTGGTTGAGTTTGTCCTTTTCCTATCAAGTTGAATCTCACTAAAATATTTCCCTCTTCTCTTGCAGTCAATTGTTGGAACAGTTTGTTCTCTTCACTCTCTCTGCTCCTTTCAGCAAGCTTTCTTTCCAAAATTGCTCTCAACTCTCGATAGAATGCGTCATTGACAACTCCACCTGATCGTGACAGTGCATGAAAAAGATCATCATCTGTGATTGCTACTCTTATGCCATGTTCACTCTCTTCAACTTCCTCCTCAGTTTCTGATTCTTCTGCCTCCTCTTCGTTGGAATTTATTGGTCGAGTCGTCTCAGATCGCACTGCATCTTCAGTTTTTGCATTCTCAGCACTTGGAGGAAGGGAAACATTGTTGTCTCTTCTGTACAGAATGATAAACGGTCCTGTTTCAAACTGATGATACTCGTTTGTATTTTGAACAGGATATTCCGAATTATCTAATGCTTCAAATTTCAAGTCCTCAAGTTTCATAGTGGGTGAAATTTTAGCCACCGAAAGAGACACTTGTTTGGGAGCGTAACAATTATTATTTTGCCATCTATATAGAAGTGATTCATTGTTCAATTTTGATGCATGGTGAAAAGTAAAATTATCCTATTCCTGCATGCAAGAAATACTTACGTTGCCATGAATGGTTTGAGTGTAAACTTTTCCAAATATAATCCTCCAATTTGTGAATCAAACGACATGATACTGTCTTCATGGTTGGAGGTGTTATCAGAATTACCCTCTTTGGCGTTTTTAACGCCCACGTATTTGTAAAACTCGGTCCACTTTTTCACACCCTTCACTTTTTGAAGTTTGCGTTCTCTTTCGACAACAAACCAAGGATCCTGCAGCTGATAAATGAGATATTCATTCTCTTTGTTGTCTTTAGAGCCTGTTGACGACCAGAATGATCTTGTATTGAGAGCATTTCGCGTTTCTGGAATGTCTTGGCTGGGAAAGTCGGTTGAGCTTGCCTTAATTGGCTTGCAAATGAGAGTTCTTTCTTTGAAAGTAAATTGTATCGTTTCTGCATCTTCTTTGAATAGGTCAAGGCTTGATGGTGGTTCGTTTGAAGGTATTTGTTGAATTGTTTGAGGAGCATCGCTTTCAGTTAACAAGGTTGAAGAGGGTTGCATGTGCTGTGGTAAATTTTCAGTGCTTGGAGTGGTTGTTTCTTCAATATTGTCCATTTCATCCCATTCATCATCATCACCATCACTTGGAGGATCTTCTGGCTGTGTAAGTGTTTTCTTTTCCGATTCAGCTTTCTTTTCCTGTTGTTGTAAGTAATAATTGTGAATAATCGAACGTTCTTTGAGAGTGATAAATTTGAGTAATTTTCTCCATTGAACACACGATAAAAATTGCATCATTTCTTGTGGCTTTGTCATCTTTTTTCCATCATCATTCAAAATTAATAATTTCGTTTTCAAAATATTTGAGAGCAATCGGAACCAAACAAATTTGTTTTTTTCATCACACAACAACTGATGCCAGGCTTTACAAACTCTATTCGCAACAACAAACAAGGATTGAACAGGTAAAAATTCAAATATCATCATTTTGATTTCATTCGGAAGATATTGATCAAGTGTAACATATTCGAAGTCATCTTCCTCAGTGCTCATCGTCATGGGATCTTGCAAAGACATTTTTTTTTCAAATTTTTTTTTGCAATTTCTTCTTCTTTGTAAAGTTCATGATTTTTTGAATCTTTGTTTGGCCAATTTGTTAACCAATTCTTCAAAGTGAGGAGAAACTCAAATGTTGACTCTATGCATTAAAACAGGGAAATCTTGTTAAAAACAAGAGAAAATTCTCCAAAATCGAAAAGTGATTTAATCCAAATCATAGTTTGTTCATTCGAAATCATTAGAGTTGCAAAACAAATTTGAAAACAAGGAATTAAAAGCCATTAAAGAAGCTTTTCTGATTTTAATACATAATAAAACAAGTGAAACAACCACCAACTATTCAAAAGGACTCTCCTTCATTAAGGAAAGCGGTTACAATCAAGAGTAAACATCACTGAAAGGGGTTTGTCTTGCCATCTTCAGAACAGATGGACTTATTTGAGCGCCATCAGCATTTCCTTCAAACGATCTCGTCTCAAAATGCTCTCAAAATGGTGAAAACCCTCAAGCCCTTAAAGATTGTGCGAACTTTCTCAATTTCAACGCGTCAACCTCTTTGAAACAATCTTGTTGTTGGTGATGACCATTTCAGGTCGGAGCGACCACCAAAAAAATACTTCCTCCAAATTCTCTGAATCTCGTCGTCGTTGCGTGTTAGTTGGATTGCCGAATTTCATTAAAATTTGTATTGGACCTAGGGTGTGCCCATGCAAATCCGGAGAAACTATACAATGGCCACAAGGATCATCATGATGAACGAAGAGGACAAACAACGAAAAGAACATGTTGAACAACAACAACAACCTCAAGAATTAATGAAGATGAGTCCGCCCCAACCACAACCATCATCATCAACCTCATTATCGAAAGAAGAACTCTGTACCAACACAACCGAAAAACACTCGTCCTCTCCTCCCCGAGGGAATGAAATATCTTCCTCTCCTCCTCTTCCTCCTCTTCCCAACTATTCCATCCTATCTCAGAATCAAAGTCTGAATCAATTTTCCTCCTCCTCATCCTCCAACAACAACAACTTTACATGCCGAATCATGTTAGAGGCTTTTCTTTCCTACTTTTGTTGTGTTTCTCACTTTTCCTCCACAAGGACCAATTTCGACCGAATGTTCCGAACCATAAGAAATCAAAGAGGAGGAGGAGCAAATTCCAACAAGGACATGCCACCACAAGAACCATCTTCTTCTTCTTCCTCCTCCTCGAAATTATCAATGAAATTACGTTCACTTTTCATTCCTGATTATGTCGTGTTGGGTAAGAATGATCGAATTAAGATGGTCAAGGACAATGCCATAAAGCATTCTTCGTCGTCGACGTTGTTTCCACAGACGACAAACAAGACCAACAAACATGCACCACATAAAATTCGACTCATGACAGATGCCATTGAGGAAATACATGATGAGGAAGTGGAAGAACATGTCATTGAAAGTGAATATTCATTTTGGATATGGCTGAAAATTTGCTGTTTGGGACAATTGACATTTATGTGCCATCCTCCTCGGTGTTTCACGATTTTAAATTGTTTATTATTGTTATTTATTTTACAAGGGATATTTGGAATATCCTCTGCATTTATATTACTGTATACAAGTGGACAACGTGTTTCAGAGAATACTCAATCAATTCAACAATTACAAATTAAGACATTCAGTAATTATGAAATATCTCATCTATTAGACTATACTTCTCTTGCAGTTAATTCCATGCTGTTTAAATTATCAAATCCTTCTTTCGATGTCACCAACTCGACGCATTGGTTTACCTTATTTCATTATGTGGCTGGTATTTATAGAAATATCATTCCCATTGGTGGCATAGTATTTGCCAGATACGACAATATCTACGTTGGATACAATCGAGATCATTTATTTACCATTCGAAATGGATCCATTGTTGATGGAGCACAATGTCAATACTTTTTCAGCTCGAACTTCTCTCAACCAATGACAGAAGCATATTTTGCCGATCACTTCTCTCATTCGATCTGTAACGTATCTATTGTTACCACTCAGAGACCATGGTACACTCCTTATATGAGGAGTGACAATCCCTCCACGAACATTCGATGGTCACCTGTTTATATTTCTTCAGCTGGAGATTTGAGCATATCAGTAACCATTCCTGTGTATGTGAACACTAGTACGCTTTCCAATGTGACCAAAGCTCCTTTCACACTTCCTGACAAGTTGGTGGATGCATCTCTGAAAAATCCGTCTTACTTGTATGGAGTGGCTGCATTTCAACTTTTATCTCCAGCACTAAGTTCCTTGTTGAAGAATTCGAGTGTTCTATTTGAAGATTTAGATTTGGCATTTATTACAAATGCTAATGGTGATCTTATTGCTGTCAATGTGGATGACGATGAACCAAAATATTTGACTGCTCAGAGAATTATTGACAACTACAGAGAAAGAAACATTTTATCCATCCTCAACACGACCACATGCCAAGTTGAAAAAGGAATTTGCTCTAAATTTATTGAACGATATCCCTATAATGGAATCGATGCAATTCTAGATGTTGAGTTAACATTTATTACAGATATTTATAATCTTTCTTGGGGAGTAGCAGTGGCGACTCGAAAAGCATCTTTTGCAGATGAGGTGGTCACAGGAGGAATTACAAGCGTTGTAATTTTTGTGATTATTTTCGTATTTGGAATGTTTTGTTTATTCTTTTTTGTGAAAGCCATTAGCAATCCATTACATCAAATTTCTATAGACATGTTAAAATTAACCAATCTTTCAGATATGGATAAGGAAAAGGAACCTTCAAGTTTTTTCAGTGATATTAAGGAGATGCAAGAATACATTTCGATTATGAGAAAACGATTGAATACTTTTACCAAGTAAGTTTTTTTAGAGTTCGTTGACATGATTCACAATGTATCTATTCTTCTGTTCCTTTGATTGATTGAACTCATCACGATTCGCTGTGTTTCTAATTTTGGTCAAAGATATGTTCCTGAAGTCATTGTCCAAAAAGTATTACAAAAAGAGCACGAAGATTGTGGTGAAATATACATGAGCGAGCAACACATGAGTGTACTCTGTTGTGACATTGAAGGATTTAACAAGATGTCCGAATCGTTAGAACCTCAAGAATTGTTAACCATTGTGAATAATTACGTGACATGCGTTTGTGTCATTATTCACAATCGTCGTGGACTTGTGGATAAGTTTAATTCTGCCTGTATCACATGCTTCTTTAATGAATCAACATGTCCCGTCAATGATCACGAAATGCATGCATGTATTACTGCATTAGAAATTATGGAAGCCATTGAAAATGATTTAAACAAAAAGCACTTTTCTGAAGAAAACAAAATTCGAGTGAACATTGGAATCAACTCGGGAAAATTCCTTTGTGGAAATGTGGGAACCAACCAATCTCTTAGTTTTAGTGTATTTGGAAAGAATTTAGAGTTTGCCTCAAAACTAATGGAATTGAATCGATTTTTTAATTCGTCTATTTTGATTGGACCTTCAACCTTTGAAAAAGTTTCCAATGCATTCCTTTGCTACTTTATGGACTATTTGAAAGAAGAATCCGTTTGTTCCTCTCATGACATTGTTTCGACCATGAAAACTCTTTCGAAAGGAGATTTATCCATGTATTGGAACAAAACACAGAGTGACTTGCATGCATGTTATGAGTTAATAGGTCACAAAAACGAAGCGACTGATTTACAGAAGAGAATTGCCTCTGACTTGTTTCAGATTCAGACCTCTCTGACAGAGGAAAAGAAATATTCTGATCTCAAAAGTAAATGCTCCATGCTTGTCTCTTTAACTGGATTGAAGAATGTGCAAATTTTGTACGAAAAGTGTCGCAAGCAAGGACCAACATGGAATGTTTTCTCAACAATAAACAAATGAAAAGTTTTAATGAGATTATTGAATAAAAACTATGTGTGGATGTTAAAAAAGAAGTTCAATACCTCATTCTATTATTTACAATTCATGTCATTCAGTTATTAAATAAATAGATTTGGACAAAGGTCTATTCTTGAGAAAACTGATCATGATATCTCTTGTCTAACTCTCTCAATTCTTCAACTAACTTTTCCTTTAACATTTCTTGATCTGGAGTTAACTTTTTCTTGTTATTCAAAATAACAAGTGACTTTCTCAACTCGAGAATTTCATTCTTCATTCTATGTGATATTGATGAACATTTTGTTAAACACAGAATGGTGTGTTCATAAATTCACGAATAAACAAAATAACAATGTCAAACGCCTTGTGAAATTCACACAACAAGTTGTACATACTGAGCCGAAATTGGATTCTTTAAAATCTCCTCTGCCTTCTTAATTCTTGCATTCTCATACGTTTGCGAAAATTTACTAATACCTCTCACTGCATTAATCGCCTTGTTCCAACGTCTCATGGCATTATTCTTTTCAGCCTTTGACAGGAATGACTTGACTGTGAGTGCATCCACTTTTGCCACCGCAGGTTCTACCAAGTTCTTTTTTACAGGATTGGTTGCATTCAAATCATCCAATTTTAATGAATTAATAAATTCATTGTGATCATTAATTCGGAGTTGAGCAATTTGACTCTCCAAGACATGAAGTTGTCCAATTTGATTCTTCAAAAAGGATCGATATTCATCATCAATAATAACTTTTGTATTGAATCTGTGTTCGATTAATTGGAGTTTGATTTGATCGATTTGTTTGGCTTTTTCTAAAATTTGTAACTCGACTAATGCGGAATTTGATGAAGAGGATGATCCTTGATTGCTGACCATGTTGTATGGATTGTATGGGTTACTTGTATTGTTGTTGTCGTCATTATTTGTTCCAACAGTAAAATCTAGCAACGGAGCATCCATGAACGCAGAAGACATTTTTTTAAGAGAAGACTTTTGACAGTTGCAGATCCAAATTTGGAGAATTCATGAGAGAGATGGTCATACACAACGATCATGGCAATTATGAGAAAAATAAATACACGTGTTGAAAGAGTGCTCGCTCCTCTCTTCGAGACAACCTCTTCTTCATCATGATGGATGACTATCTTGACGAAAAAAAAGAACAATACTTTTTACTCTTCGTTGTCATGATCATAGACATCTCTGTAATCCCTAATTGAAATCAATTCTTCCTTAAGCAATACGTCAAAGAATTTCTTGTTATGTTCAATAATATAATTTCTAATGTCATGAGGAAGCTCTGGAATAGATATGTTGATATTAGCGATGGTGTCATTTTCTAATTTCATCAATACCTTCACAAAATGTGTTGCATGTGTATTTTGTGACCTGTAATACATGGTTGGTCGATATGAATGTGCGTCAGCATGTAGAATTAAATACATCATTTCCCAATCAAACAAGAGACAGTTATTGTTCTTGTTAAATTTGAATGAGTCCACAACATTGTCCAAACTCATGAGACGTCTCTTGACATAATAAGCCACACAGTTAAGTCCCTTCTTCTCTCGTGCCAGTGTCTTGATAACATCAAATGCAAAATCCTTATCTTTCAACATTATATCCATTGCCTTAAAAAACAATATATTCCTTTTCAAAAAATTACTATCGGGCGAATCAGCCACATAATTGTCGGATAAGAGTTTGTGTAAAAGTAATCCCCTCCGAAGTGCTGTCATTAGTGTGTCCTCATTTTGTTCCTGTTGAAAGTATGAAGGTAAAAGGGTCAAATTTTCACCATTGGCAAATATTGCACGCTCAATAATTTCTTGATCGTATTTGTCATAATCATCCTGTGAGAGGCAACTACTGTTATGGAGTGCATGCAAAACGACATGTTTGTTGAAGAATTGTCTCGAATAGTTACAGGCTGCAGATAGTTTGTCACAGTAATAGCAGTTTAGTTTGGAAAAGAGATTATTCAAGTCATCTTGATTATTCTCCGTAGATTCTTTTAAAGCGCTACAAAGCTGAACGCAGAGTTGATAGTTCTCTCTAATTCTTGGAAGTTCCTCTGGAATTTCAATATACATTTCTTCAAAGTAGGAATTTTTGTATGCCTTCCAATGGAATAATTTCATGCAAGCAGCCACCACTTTATCAGCCTCATGTAAAATTTGAGTCAGCTGAGAATATGTCATGTTAATGGAGTAATCATTACAAATTGGAAAATTCAACTCAATGAAAGAAATATCATTGAGAGTGGCATGCTGGTGTTGAATATCATTTCTCACACAATTCACGAACATGGTCAACATTTCCACAATTCGATCAATTTTGAAAAGAAAATCCTCATAATCAAAGAAAGTGTGTAAATGATAGGCTTTTCTAAATTTTCGTTCTAATGGAACAACATCTTTTTTGAAATCCAATGATTCCACATATTCCAATGGTGGAAAATTCAAATAAATGACAATAGGAATAATTTGCTTCCACACCTTTTCAGAATTGACATCCTTATACAATTCTTCAATGACATCATATCTTTCATTTCTAATCCCCAAGCAATAAAATTGAATAAACTTCGTGAGTTGAAAATTCGGATTCTGTTCAAGAGCCATCATGATCTTCCGACATGTATGAGGAAAGGCCAATGTACATTCACTACCATGTTCCCAAAAATGTTCTTGTGTATTTGATCACCTAGAGAATGATAGGGAACTATTGGAATTTCAAAAAGAAAGGAATAAATTTCGACAAACAAGGTTTCTGGTAAATCTGTTAATGAATAACACTTTGCATCATCAATCGAATGTAGAGACGAGCTCGGAGATTGATTCATGAACGGATGATGATCCTTCGTGGCATGAGACTCGAGTAGTGGTTTCATTTTTTTCAAAAAAAAATCCAGTTCAGAATGGAAATACAATAATTGACAAAAAGTCTTTGAACATGCGTTGGGTATGAGGAAGAGAATAATAAAGAAACAAGAATGGCCTCGATCACTCATTGGTCCTGCTGAATCATCTTTCTCAACAGAATGTGCAAGCCTTTGAGTAAAAAAATGTCCAAAAACACCTCTTCATCACTCTTTTCGAATTTCACTCTTGACACATCCACTCGTACGGACTGTTCTTCCTTCACACCACAACAAAAACACACCCCATCGGAAAAGAGTTACCATCCAATCATCATTCGAGAGCAAGTGCAGGTGTCGTCGTCTCCACCACATGAGGAATCATCTCCACCGCAACTTCATTCATTTCAATTTCTCATCACTCACACACAAGGATTTGAACAAATTGTAAAGAGTGAAATTCAAGCGGTTTTTCATGAAGGAGTTGAAAAAGATTGGTGGTATCATGGATTTGAGCCTTCTGTGAATCTATTCGATTATCCAACCACTGCTATGGCAAGATTGTTGAAAACAAAAAATTCGAAATTACAAAAAGGAAAATTGAAAACATTAACATGTGTACATGGAAAGATACATTCCGAAGAGGGATTTGAAATGACAATGGATGTGAATTTTGCAGAATTATTTCACATGCCAGAATTTTTATTTTCACACAATGAGCTTTTAATTTTTAATTTGGTTGGAAAATCGGAATACTCTCGTGAACAATTTATGGAACATATTTCACAATTTGTTTTACATTTGAATGCATTGCCTTCTGTGGATTGTGTGTATTCCTTTATTTCACTCGTTCCAAACATTCCACTCGACAAGGAAAGTGCATTTTCAAAATTTAAGAATGAAATTCCATATCGTACTCAAGATGAGATGGCATGGAAGCAATCTTTTGAATTATTTCAAAAATTATATACCAAGAAATTTCCAACTCAAGAAGTATTATTTTCAGAAAATACTAAATTTAGAGTGACTGCTATTCGAAAACAATCACATCAAGTCCGTCATTCGTATTCATCTGTAGAGATTGCTTCAGAGTATGGCTATGGAATTGGACAACATATTTGCAAGAATATGCGTGTGAATTTGAAGAAATTTGATATCGATATATTAATTTATTTGGACACTGATCGGGCAGTTACAGCTTTACTTCTCTCGCCTCCTTTTCATTACTTACACGAATATGGACTTCGACATTTCTCAGATGATACCAGAAGTAGTGATGGTGGTGGTGAATCTGACAGTGTAGAAAATTGTACCAACCATTCTCAGAGTGCATCTCTGCAAAATTTTCCAGAGCTCGATCTCATTTACTATTACACGAAACAAGATTTTCGGTTGAGTTATGGAAAATCCACCCTCAAACCTCAAACAAGTTACTTGTTGTGGAAAACTTTATTAATGCAAGATGCTTCTTTGTGTGAAAAGGCCTTCTCTTCCAAACATCCTTCGATTTGTAACGTTTTAGATCCATTTGCTGGTTCAGGAACTCTCTCACTCTCTGCAAATTATTTCTTTTTCAACAAGTCTCCCAAGATACAATTATTCAATTTGGATTGCTCATCCGATGAGACAAATGTCATGAATCATAATTGCAAACATCATACAAATATTCACATTCTGTTAAGTGACTCTCAAAGCATTCCATTCAAATCTCAATCCATTGATGTTGTTCTCTCAGATATGCCTTTTGGAGTGTTGTGTGGAAGTCATTCAAGAAATGCAAAAATTTATCCCAAAGTTGTGAAACAATTAGAACGTATCATCAAACCTGATGGAATTCTATTCCTATTGACCATTGAAAAAACACTTTTGGAAGCTCAATTAGCTGCTCGAAATTTCTGGGAAATTATTGATCGTAAAAGTGTTTCACTTGGGGAATTAGGAAGAGCCATGCAAGCCACTATTTATATCTGTAAAAAAAAATCAAAATGATCAAGTCAACTTCTCTTCATGCTGTTTATTGTTGAGATTTGACATGTATTCACCTCATGGTTGATTTCATTCTTCGAATTTCATTCAATGAATGAAATCCTTCACTTCCTCAACAGAAATTTTTTTAGAGAGAATTTTTTTCAAACATTTTTTCAATAAAACATTTCAAAAAAAAAATACCACAAGATGACCCACGGTACCGTGACTATACTTGGAAACTCCAACGTTTAGAGAAGAGACTTGACAATATCAACCAGAATCTAAGCGATATGATTTTAAAGCTAACCGAATTAACGAACACTGTGAAAGAGATAGTACAAAACCAAGAGAGAAACACAAGAACAAAAGAGAGATAGAGAGATATTGAATTCATCTCTTAAACATGAACCTTTAATTACCCCCAACCACCATAGAGAAGATGAACAACAACAACCAACTGAAAATACTTCTGAAAACACTTCTAGACGACCCACTTCAACTTATAAGAATGAACTAAGAAAGAAATCACATCCAAACAAACGCAAATTCAGACACTCCAAACAAAAATTCAAAAATAATAAGGTCAATAAGAACCTGCATCAAATCAACACTGTTCTTTTAGGACAAGTCATAAGTTGTCACCTTGGTAGAACAGCAGGCTACACAAATAATCATCATGCAATGACAATCAGGTTAAGAAAGAAAAATCTTACGTTGTATTGGATCCAAGATTGCTCTCCACCTACTGTGCCTCATTAATTTTCCCTATAGAAGGAAATCATATTTATATATATATATATATATATATCAGTTTATATCCATTTTACCATATCCTATTATCATTATTATAACAGCAAAAAGTATCATTTATCATTTGAAACGTTATTTCAAAAGAGCATTAATGGAACAACCACATTGCTTTATTTTCTACTACCTGTTTAATTCATGAACTCAACCCGCTTCATGCAACAGTTAGCTCAACACAAGCATGTACTCTATTAATTTTTGAAATACGCTGACAAAAGCTATTGACATATTTCCGAAGTAGTACTGACACGAAAACGAAGTCCAATGTAGTTTTATTTCACATCTGAGGCACCGAAGGGCCAATAAACATATTTTCAATTTTTTCAATAAAAAAAAATATTGAAAAGTGAAGAAGAATTTCTGTCTCTTGGATGAAGGCTTTCATGATTGAAGCGACTCAAAACTCATGTGCTGCTCGTTCAAACTCATTGATCGTTTCAGCTTCGTGTAATGATCATTATCCACAGAAACGACAGAGGATGAATCAGTATACGGAGTATACTTTCGGACCTAGACTCCTTCCCGTTAGGTCAATAGTTCTGCTTCTGCTTGTTACTTTGAGTCTTTCCATTTCATTGAATGTTCACCCTGAATTTAATGTAAATGCCCGTGAAATCAAGCCTTCTACCTCTTCTCTTCGTTTATATAATAAGAACAGAAAATATCATGAAATTGATTCTTTTCCTAAACCATCAATGAACACGAGAAATTTTATTGAGCCAGGAGTCAATAATTATCTCACTCCTTTGTATGGACATTCGATTGGTCTCATTACTAATCCATCAGGACAGTCCTACTCTCTTTCAAGATCCACGATTGATTTGTTGCTCGAATTATCGAATGAAGGAAAATTGAAATTAATTGCATTATTTGCTCCTGTAAGTATTTTGATGAAAAACATACTTTGTTTCCAAAAAGAATCAATTTAGGAGCATGGAGTTTATGGAGATAAAGCACCAGGACAATATTTTGGGGATTATATTGATCCTGTGACTCATTTACCGATTTATAGCTTGTATAATGATCAACATTCTAGAAATGATTTATACAAGCCATTGCCTTACATGTTGAAAAATATCAGTATGCTCGTTTTGGATATTCAAGATGTTGGAATGAGACCTTTTACATTTATTAGCACCATGTGTGAATCTTTGATTAGTTCCAAAGAAAATAATGTGAAATTTACAATTTTAGATCGAATTAATTTATTGAATGGATGTATAATTGGAGGACCGATGCTAAATTTAAAGTATAAAAGTTTTATTGGAATTTACAAGTTACCGCTCATCACTGGTATGACTATGGGAGAGTTGGCAAAATTATTTGACACAGAAATGAATATTAATATGGGAGATCAATTGACTATTATTCCTGTGAAGGATGACTCTTTGAATACCTACTCCAAATATCGACCGTCATTCAGAGAAATTCGAGAATATTTCAAACAACCAATATTATATTTACCGCCAAGCCCAAATCTTCCTAATATAGATACTGTGGAATTGTATTCTGGTTTGGTATTGTTTGAAGCCATGTACAATGTGTCGATTGGGAGAGGAACCACCAATCCTTTCCAAGTCATTGGAGCTCCATTTATTGATTCAAGAAAATGGCTTAACTTGTTGCATTCTCAATATGAAAAAGAGTTGGCAATGTATTTTAAATATGTACAGATTTCATACCCCACCTATTTTATTCCTACTCAGGATATTCATACGAATAAGCAATGTGAAGGCATTCGGTTGGTATTGAAACCACTCGAGAATGCATCAGATTCGCAAATTGCAGAATATTACCAGAGCTTTTTGCCCATCTCGTTGACATTAATCAAATCACTTCTGCAGCTCTACGATGCGAATCAACTCATGTGGAGAAACAGTTTTGCCAAATCATTAATTGGAAACGACCAAACCATCCAGCTCATCCTAGATCCAAAAGTGAGCGTAGAAGAAATTGTACAATCATGGCAACCTGATTTAGATGCCTTTAATGGAGTTCGCTCTCGTTATTTAATTTACAAGTGAGGAATGTATTTGAATCCAAAAGAAAAAGCAAATAAAATTGACAAATGCATGCAATGTTCTAAGTTTACAAAATTCAACAACATGTTCATTGTATTGAATAATAAATAAGGAAAAGGTGAAAACAAAAAGTGTCTACAACAACGACAAATGCTACTGCTACAAGATTCAAAAAGTTCAACAATACCACATCTAATTCTGTTTAAAGGTCTTACCAGACATGGTCTTCTTTTCAGTCTTCTTACCGCTCAAGTCCTTTGCAGCATTCAAGTTAAGCATCAACTTATCGACACGTTCTCTCATACGAATGTGCATATAAGCCTTCATGCACTTCAAGTGGTAGTGCAAATAGGAACGGAAACCAATCAATAATTCAGCAGTGTTCATTTGCTTGTCAGCCTTTAAGTGAACATCCAATAAACTGATTGAAACAAATCCCCATCCTTCCTTTTTCAATGTTCTTTCATCACGTGGCTCAGTGACTGATTTAATATCAACCAACTCACCAGCCAATTGCCCTTGTGAAAAGTTCATATTTGGTGCAGCGTTCAATGCACGATCTTTCTTGGCATCCTTGAATTCACACAAAAATCCGTTTGCCAAAACAACATCATCAGGATCACGGAACAAAATACTGTAAACTGCAACCAATGACTTGCCCTTATAACTGATAAGATAGATATTCTCATCTGGTCTATATGGAATTTGAATTGGTTCCATGGTCTCACCCTTTGTGTGCTTTTCCATGGCCTGTAAGAATACAGCACTCATGTAGGTTGTCTTACAGCGTGGAATTTCTTGCAACCATTTTGCCTTATTCTTCTCTTCCTTTTCAACATCGATAGTGATGGTGAAGGTGTGAACTTGATCTTCAACCTTGAGACCAGGAGATTGGACAGTCAATCCAGGAAGTGTCTTCTTTAACAATTCAATACCACCATATTTTGTGAAAACCTTTTCACCATGAACATAGACTGACACGTTGAGAATATTCTTGTTACCAGCATCAGTTTCAAGAACGAATTTAGTTCCATCGAAATCACCTCCGTTCACACGAACTCCAGTTCTTGTAGCTCTGTTGATAAGTGAAGAGCAGAGTTTTTGAATAGAGGCCATAGGATGTGATTGGAAAGACCCGAAAAGAGATTGGTGATGTTCCAGTGGAGTTAAATGGAGAGAATATTGTCAATGATGTCGTGTATAAGGAGAGACCAGTTATTTTGGGCAATAAAGAGATTAAACAGTTATTGTTGTTGTTGTTGTTGTGAATAGAACCATCGTGTTGTAAAAAGTCATCGAGTTTCGTGGAGTAAGGAGGATTTGTTTGATTAAAACAGAGTAAGCCATCATTCGCATTGAATGATTGGATGATGATGTCGATAATCTACGAGAGTTAGTACTTACGGATCAAATTGCTTGGAGAGCACTTCTTGAATGATTTTGTTAGCAGCCTCGAGGAAGATCATTTCTTGATGTTGTTGTTATTGTTCTATATATTGAAGATAGAGGATGATCCCATCACCAAATTATCAGATAAATATTTCATCCAATCATCACCACCGAAATCATAATATCCGTATCCAAAACAGAGATCCAATCATAGAACACAAAGGTTATTTTAATCAGCCACAACATATGAGATTCATTAAAATCATCATCATCACAGAATTGTTGGTTAGAGAAAAAATTTGAGAGCACAAAAAATTTTTACTTACATTTTTTTTCGTTGCTGTTGATGACGGTGTGTGTTGAAAGCTGAAGCTGGTGATGATTTTTATTGGCAATCACTTGTCAAGAATTTGTGGAGTTGATTTCGGAAAACAAGAGGGTTATAGTTCTTGATCCACAGCAGAAAGAACTTTCTCATTTTTTGACATCCATTTGGAAAACATGTGAATGTTTGCTTGTGTCAATGAAGTCAATGATGAACGAGTTCTCATTACTTTGCACAAAGAACTCACAAACATCAACTGCAAGCAAGAATATAGAAATTTAATGAGCGAGACATTGACTCCCCTCAAAACCTTCAAAAATCCAATTGGTTTAATTTAAGGATGCGACACAAATGATTAACATTATAAATAGTTATAGAAATGAAAGTGATGTTTTTTTTAAAGAAATTAGAGAATTCTGTCCTTCTTCCACAAAGGAACAGTAGCAGATTTTGACTGTTCGTGCCAAACTCCCCAATGAACAGGTCTGTCATCTCTGCTTTCTGGATTAAGCTCTTCAAGCTTATCCACAAGTTGATCAACTTCCTTGTAGGCCATACCGGTTGTTGTGAACTCTAATGAGTGTTTTTCAGCGAGAGCAACATAATTTAAAGCATCTGACTTGACTTGAAGCTCCTCATGGTGACCCAAATGACGGACCAATCGAGCAGGTGATCCAGCCCACATTTCACCATGCCCAACTCTGGTATTTGGAAGCACTAGAGAGCCAGCAGCAATAACAGCATTATCTTCAATAATTGCTCCGTCGAGAATGGTAGCATTCATTCCGATAACACATTCGTTGCCGATACGACAAGCGTGTAATTTAGCACCATGTCCAATTGTGGTGTGTCCACCAATGACAACACCACTCTCAAAACCAGCCTGAGTTGGCTTATCATCAACAGTTATAATAGCACCATCTTGAATGTTGGTGTGAGGTCCAACTTCAATTCTATTCTTGTCGCCTCGCAAAACAGCATTGTACCAAATATTAACATTATCGCATAATCTAACATCTCCGATGACGGTAGCAGAAGGAGCAACCCACACACCAGCACATTGAACGGATGGTTCATATCCATTAAACCAAACAAATTTTCTATGACGATTGTACAGCTCCTTGTACAATTTATATAATGCTCCCAAGGCTCTTCTACCTCTACGATCCGGTACTTCTGGTTCTGGTACAGGAACATAAGTGCTTGGAAATTCGGCAGGATAAGTACTATTCTCGAGAATTTCTCTGTCCGGTTTGAAAGCTAAACGATCCTTTCTTTGTTTATGCAAAATGTGTTGTTTACCGGTGAGAACATCTTCTTCATCTAAACCAGTACTTCTCTTGAAACGAGCTTGAGCTGTTCCAGCGTTAGTACCTCTTCTCATAATTTCGAGATACTTTTCATTCAATTCTTCAATTCTTGTTTTCTGCTTTCGTTCCAGCAGGGCCCGCAAGAATTTTCTCATTTTTTAAAATATGAAAATTTTCGTTTTATTCGTGATGATGATGACTGTGCTGGAGACGAAATTCCAATTTCAAAATTCATAATGACATGATGCGACACCGCACCATTGGAGATACACTCACCAATAATGATAGTATTAATTAATAATATTATTTTATTAGAACAGCATCCCTCAGCAACACCGAATTTTAATCCCGCCTCGATCCAAATCCCGCCAAAATCAAACCATCAAAGTACAAAAAAATTAAGACAACAATGTCGAATGGGAGTGGCGAAACGTTCAATTCGAAAACAGACTATTCGTTTGGTAATGAACCCTACATGGTGTATTTTACTACACCCGATGCTGATAATTTAATTTTAACGATAGAACACAAGTTAACTTGTGATCGATGGTGTGGAAGATATAGCAGTCAACGTATGTAGCTGACACTTTCGGTCGTGTGCTCAATCATAAAACTCAAATGTCGAAATCTTTTATTTAATAACTATGGATCTTGAATACTGATGAAATTTATATAAATTAACAATTATCCAATGATCAATTTTACTTAAATATTACAGATATTCAGACGTTGACAAGCAAGGCAAACAGTTACAAGCCATTCCATACCTTTCTTAAAATGATTTATCAAGCATTGATGAAAAAGTCAAATTCTGTGTCTCTTGAATTTATTACGAAAAACCAAATGGAGGTACTATTTCAAAAAAAGGCATCATCATCAAAAGGTTCATCATCGACGCCGTCCATGGACGAGAGTGAGACGAGCAAAGCATCTTTGACACCTTCCAACACTAGATATTTAATTGTCATATACTACACTGAGTACGATTGTGTTAGATACCCTCTTCCACTTGCGTATGAGGAACCAAACATCGAAATACTAAAAAATCTAATTCAAAATCTAAGAACAGAAAACGAACAATTGAAAAAGCCAAATAAGGAGTAAGTATATATATCTGTTGAAATTGTACAGATCTAAATCATGAATAATTGGCAAACTATGTGACAAAGAATTGAGAAATTAACTAGAGAAAAGAGAGAGGTGGAGGAAGCCTTTCGAAAACTTCAAGTAGAGTCAGCAAACGAAGTCAAGCATGTAAGAAAACAATACGATGAATTAGTGCGTGAATTACACATTCAAACAGCAGAGATTGAAAAGCTTAAGAAACAACTAGCCCAGCAGTCGGATCAACTCCAGAGGGCGCCAGAGCTTGAGGAAAAGGTCATACTCCTTAAGAGAGAGTTACGGAATGCAAAGAATGAAATTGAACAATTACGAGCAGAAAACACAAAGTATTACCTCAGCAAGCAACAAGTACATTCCGATAGCCGAAGCTCTGTCACAAAATCTAGGTCAACTCGTTCTCCATCTCCAAAGATTTCATCATCGCCACGAGTAGAGAGAAGTAGATCCCCAACTAGGAGAGCCAGCGTTGAAAAACGAGGAGCTACCTCTCGATCATCATCTTCAGAAAGAAGAATTTCAGGTTATGAATCTCCAAAAACCTCCAAATCAGCCCTTCCAAAACACTTAATTCCCACCTCAACATCTACCTCATCCACCAGAAATTCTCGTTCCATGTCTCCCTCACTTCGAAGCAAAACTCCAACAAAAGACGAGAGAAAAGGGGCGTCTTCCTCTGCGTTGTCATCAAGAAAAGTACCAAGCTCTCCGTCACGAGGAAGACCTCTCGAATCACCTCGACGATCTCGCACCAGTACTACAGACGAAAAGAAATCAAGACACAAAGCTCCAAAGAAAACATATTACGATACTTCAGAGGATGAAAGTGAATTAGCAAGCAATGCTGACATGTATTCTTCTCAAACTAGTCCTTACAACTCTGATGACTATTCAGATTACAGTTTTTCTTCAGTCTCTGAGCGTAGAGGCTCTTCGTCTAGGTCGTCATCCACAAAGAGAAAACCAACTGTTGTACCTACTTCGAGCTCCAATCGATCTCACTCCAAAGGAAAGCATCGATGACCATCATCATGATGTGATTGCATACTCAATGAAAACCCTTGTGTTGTGCGTTCTGCCAATAAACTGTTGAACAACCAAATGCAACCAAAGCACACTTTCAAAAGAACAGGCGCGGTTCAAATTTTTTGTGAATATTTACCATCGCTAGTGATAAAAAATGTCCAAACAACATCTCAACAAGAAAAAGCACGAAGAAACCACAGCAACCTATGACATGTGGGCAAGTAGTAGTAGTGATGATGATGAGGAAAACAACAACATGAAAGACGAAGATGAACAAAGATTGTTGCAAGATGATGCTTCCGATGATGGCGACAACCGAGAAGAGCCCCAAACACAAGAGAGTAGCATTAAAGAAATATTGGACAATGCCGATGATGACAAACCCATCTTTCTACTCTCTCAATTTCCTTCGGAGATGGAAGTTAAATTCATTACAGAGAATTACCCTTTAAAAGTTTCGGAAAATGCTTTCAAAGTGCCCTCTAATTTCACAAGATTTGGTCTTTCGGAAGTCATCAATCAACTCTTAATTCAAGAACATTCAGAAGAAAATCATCCAAAACATGTTCCTTTTGAATTTTTGATCGAATATAAACCTGGAAAGAAGATATTCTTGAGAACAAGCCTTGCAAAATTCTTCACAAAACTTCAAATTTGGCCAGAATCAGCCATTACTTTGGAATATATTGAAGCACAACCTGCTCCAAAATGCGTGGATAGCATTCCTCATGATGATTGGGTGAGTGCATTGTCATTGGTCGTTCACACCTCTGGAAACCATCTCACTTCCAATGTTTCCGATAATCAATACCTCATTTCAGGATGTTATGATGGTGTGGTGAGGGTTATTGATACCACACTCGGTAAAATTGTGCATCAAACCAAACAATCCAAAGTGCCAATTACTGGACTTGCTACGTGTTATATTGCAGAACATCATACAAGTGCAGAAGACAAATCGTTTTCTGTAGGTGACATTCTGATTGCTGGTTGTGGTAAAGACGAGTATGGAAGGGTTTGGGTTTCAAATCCATCTGAAGGAAAGATGAGAATGAAAATGTTATTGAATGGTCACACAGATACTGTGAATGATATTTGTTTGCATCCACGAGGAACTATGATTTGCACTGCTTCTGAGGATAGATCCTTAAAATTATGGGAAGTGGATTTGACACGATCTAAGAGCTCACTTTTCTATGAAAATAATCTTCCAGCTAAGGATGATAACGATGATGATGAAGATTACAAAGAACCAACGAAAAAGAAGAAGAAAATGCCATCCCAAATTCAACAATATGCACCCATTGGAACACTGGAAAGAAAAGAGAGCGATAACCAAAATGGACATCTCTTGGGAGTGACTTGTGTCAAATGGATTGAGGGTGGAAGGATTGTGTCTGGAAGTTCTGATCACACCATTCGTGTATGGGATGTTGCGACAGGTGTTAACAATATTACACTCAACGGTAGTAAGGTTGTCACATCTATTTCAGTTAAGGACAACTCAGACAGTACAACAGTACTGAGCTCTCACCCAGACTTTTTGATTCGATTGTGGGATGCTCGACAAGGAGGTTCTAAAAAAGCATCTCTTTTCAGATCACACCGAGGATGGGTTCGAAAAGTGAAATGGGTGAGTGACTTTCAATTTATTTCAGGAGGTGACGACAATGTTGTGAAGCTTTGGGACATTAGAAGTGGAATTCCAATTCACAGCACGCCACACTCTGTAAATCCAGAAAGAAAAACCATTTCAACAGATAAGGTTCTCTCGATTGAAGGTTTTGCTCCTTTGGAAGGTCAAATTAAGGAGCAACATCACGTTGGCCAATTGAAATACCATTTATTCTCTGGTTCTACGGACTGCACGCTCAAAAAGCACACGATGGGACAATAAAAGACCTTATCTTTATGAGTGTTTAGGCGTGCTTTCCCTTTTGGTTCACAATTTCACAAACTCCACACAAAAAAATGCTCCGAAATGGCAAGCAGAGATTGCTCTCTGTTTTACTGACCTGCTTGTTTGTTACGGCACTGACTACATGCTCTTTTCATCATCATCTTACGGTTTTTGCTGCATCCCATGCCAAACAAGTCCCAAAGTTTGTTCGAGTCATTCAAACAGCACAAAACACCTCGGATCGACTTTCTCCGATTGCACCTCTTTATTTCAAAAAGAGAAATAACAAAAGCACTCCTTCTGATCCTTTAACAATGAGCCATGTCAAGAAGAACAAGGGAGGTATTCAAGAGGACGAGCCAAATATTGTTTTGCTTAATCCAAATCGTCTGCTCCAAAAGATCATTGGTTTCGGTTGTGCCATTACAGAGAGTGCTTCCTTTGTATTTTCAACCATGAATGAACAAATGAAACAAGACATTCTCAATCTGTATTGGAGTCCCTCTGGTTTAAATTATACCATCGGGAGAATACCAATGAATTCATGTGACTTTGCCTTAGGAACGTATAGTTGTGATGATACAGTCAATGATTTTGAATTGAAAGACTTTTCCATTCATCGAGATAAGCTCTACAAGCTACCGATGGCCTTACGAGTGGTGAATACGACAGAGACTTTTCATGGAAAGCCTCTCAAATTGTTCCTATCACCATGGTCGCCTCCTGCATGGATGAAGACGAATCAT
Source organism: Naegleria fowleri (assembly GCF_008403515.1). Taxonomy (NCBI): domain Eukaryota; phylum Heterolobosea; class Eutetramitea; order Acrasida; family Naegleriidae; genus Naegleria; species Naegleria fowleri. The sequence continues at coordinate 218,386 of NW_025407954.1, forward strand.
AATATGAACGGAAGTGGTTTACCTTTGGGATTGATCAATAATACTCAAGTGTTGAAATCGTGGGCATTGTATTTTAGCAAGTATATTGATTCGTACAAGAGAGAAGGTATCGATTTTTGGGGATTGACGATACAGAACGAACCAGGTATGTTGATTAAGGGTTTAAAATGATCTATTTACGATTGTTTTTTGCTGGATTTTTTTGTTGTTGTTGTTGTAACCTTGAATGTACATTCATTGAAATGATTATTGCACCATGAATGAGCTCTGCAGAATATGCCGCACCCTATGAAGCATGCGTCTACACAGCTGAATATGAACGAGACTTCATTAAGCATTATTTGGGACCTCTCATGAAGAGTACTCATCCTGACGTGAATATCATGATTTATGATCACAATCGAGATCATGTTCATTTGTGGGCTCAAACCATTTATTCTGATCAGGAAGCTGCAAAATATGTGGGTAAGTTTACGATAATAACAATGTTCTTAACTAATATTATTCATCAATGTTTCAATGATTGTTATGCTCATGTTTGGGTGCAACCAATGATGATGCATGAACTTGACGCACTAATCATCTCATACAGATGGAACTGCATTCCATTGGTATTCTGATGGCACGTATGAGCATTTAGATTTGGTGCATGACATGGCACCTGACAAGATTTTACTTGGAACAGAGGCTACGCAAGGTAAGTGTATTGAACAGTATCCCTTACCAATGATTCTTCGATTAATTCTAAATGTCACCCTTTTCGATTGACTCTTAGGACCCAATGTCAATTATGGTGATTGGTCCAGAGGAGAAAGTTATGGATTTGACATTATCAACGATTTGCAACATTATGCGCAAGGTTGGACGGATTGGAATTGCCTTCTCGATGCCATCGGTGGTCCCACACACATGAATAATTGGTGTGATGCTTTAATTTTGGCCAATAACAAGACACAATCTCTTTACTTACAACCAATGTACTACTATATGGGCCACTTTTCGAAATTCCTAATTCAAGATTCAAGAAGAGTTTCACTGGTTCAGTCGAGCAGCGACCTGTTAGTGACCTCATTCTTAACACCTGAGAACAACATTGTAGTTGTTGCAATGAATAATAAGGACAATCCCTTGAAATTCCAGCTCTTGGATATGAATGTTGGATTGGAGTATTATGTAGACGTTGAGCTTCCTCCACACAGTATTCGAACCATGATCTACCCTCATGAGAAGTGAATGAAAATTTATTGCTTTCAATCCTGATCATTCTTCCACACTTTGATGATAAAAGCATGCAATTTCAATAGAACTACATTTATATCATCGTATCGTAAATTCTTGACCATTAATTTAAACGAGATATTGTTAAAATTGGTGAGCCAGAAAATACTTTTGCCGCTCAAAACTGTTACAGCATTCTTAAAACAGATTTCAAAAAAAATGAAAAACACCGCAGCCACCATTCCTCCTCTCAACCAAAGAAAACTCTCAAATAGTTTAAATTCGAGTGGGTTAAGAGAGCTAAAGTCAGACCAGGACTTGTCGTCCTCACTTAACAAGTTGAGCTTCTTTAAACCCCAAAGTGCTTCCATGCATCGCCCTCCAGTACAACATGTAACGAGAGGAGAAAGTTATAAAAGTCTTCCGAGGCCCAAAACATCAACTCATCTATCGAAATCGACGATAACTAACGTATCAGCAACTCTACCTCTAACTTCCCGTATCTCTCCATCCCATACACCAAAATCCCCAAACAATCATGTTCCGAATATCTCGTTTTCTCAAGCTAGAACTCCGAGCAGTCAGGACGATTTTCCTCGTAAAACACAAAAACCACCTCTTATCATTAACGTTTATCCTTCTCTTCCCAATAGATTTACTTATGAATCGGACGATCTTGCCCATTTCTTGACAGTGTTGAAATCATGTAAACCGCCTTTATATCCCATAACCATGCAAGAACAAGAAAAAAGAAAACAAGTATATTCGACTCTTGCTTTCATCATGTCAGCATTTCAATATCATGACAAAATAGTGCACGCATCTGTGGAGCCAGATGAACACAGCATTCAAAATGTTTCGTACGGTCATCCTCAAGACCTTTTTCAAGTTTGTTGCTATTTATTGAGAGAAAACTTGAGTTACACAAGCGAAATTGATAACTTAAAGTCTCAAATTTTAGAGAAGGATCGAAAGATTGAAGAGTTCCACAAAAAGTATGAATCCACAAATGATCATGACCTTGTAAAACATCAACCATCAGAGAACGACCTCAAACATCTCGAGGAATCTGTCTCGAAACTAGAGGATGACATTTACCATCATGATCCAATTTTGTACAAAGAAATAATGGAAAAAGCTGAAGAGGAGGAGCTTTTGCACAATTTAACGAACACGGAAGGTTCCAAAGAGTTCTTCAACACAAAAGATGCTGTCCCTAGGCTGCCTGCTGTCATTCGAAATGCTGAAGCAAAAAGAAATGCAAAAAAACGAGGAGATACTCCTTACGAAGAATTGGATCATGCCCAAAAATACACACAATGTCTGCAATATAAGATGAGAGTAAGTTCATTTTTACTTATACCAATTATAATAATTGTTGGCATCTGTATGAGCAGCTATTGGAAAACCTAATTTTTGTTCTTAAAAAGAAAATTCAAAGATATGAACAGTCTGACTCTGAGGTCAAGCAATTAGTGAAGCAGTGGGGATCTTTACCTGAGCTTCTAAGGGAGAATGAAGCAATGAAAAAAGAGCTCAATTTCTATAATTGGGTGACACAACGATTTGACACCGAGTTGTTGCTTAAACACAAATATCTATACCTTGACGACGTTTATATGCTTCGATCTGTTATTTTCGCTTTGCAAAATGAATTGTTGTAAGTAGTGCAATAGCAGTGAATTTAGCTTTTCGTTGATTCTTACCTATCAAAACCTCAGTGTTGCTCAACAAGGTCTTGCTAAATACAACGATATTGAAAACAAGCTTCTGAGAATTATGACAACCAAATCTGCACAAAATAACACATCAAAACATTTCAGCTTGGAGGACCTAATGACAGATCTGTTCATGACAGAAAAGCAAAAATTCGAGTATGAGAAAAAGAAAGAAGCCAAAAGAATGGTAGCTGAAGAGAACAACAAGAGCATTTCGAAGGATGAAGAACCAGAGCCATCAGTTATGGATTTAAGAAACAAGATTCGAACGTTAGAGCACGAGAACAAATTCTTATCAAATCAACTCTCGAGATTGGAACAACAAGTTACAGATTTGACAAGTGCCATGGAGTTGTTGAACGAAGAGGTAACAGGAGAGAGAAAAGTTGAAATCAAAGAACGAGAAACAATGATAAGAAAACTTACCTCGAGAATTGACCGTAAGTTATTTTGCTTTTTCTTGTCCTTATTCATACATTCTTCCATGTAGATCTTAATAAGGCAACAACGGACAGAGAAGTGTATTTCTTATTCCAGCAAAATCTGGTCCAAGAGTTAACTGAAAAGAGAGATAAATTATTCGCTGAAAATGCTTTGACCAATGAAAAGCTAATCAACACTCGAAATGAAGTTGTTGAGCTCACACAAAAGCTCAGTCATCAAGCCAATGGGTAAGTTTCTTTAAAGTGGTGTCGAGATGAAATGCTCAACAACATCAACATCATCATTCAGTCTTCATGTGATGTACCAAATTACTTCTTCCCTGCTATTTTACTTTATAAAAACAAGCACTGGAAAGGAGCTTGATTCAAAATTATCGCCTGAGAGTAATGTAAAACTTATGTTCCGAGACGTGTTTACTTTGTACATGTTCAAGATGAATGCTTCTGTTAAATTGCAATCTTGGTTTCGAGGAATATTGACAAGGAAAAGGTTGTTGAAATCGGAAAAACATGCAAGCTTTGTGTCTAAGATGTTGAAAAAGAGAAAATTCAATGCGTTCAACCATGAACGAGAAAAGCCACTTCGATGTTCAGAAGAACCTCCTTTATTTTCGGTATTTGGCGACTTTTTGAAAGTGATATCCTCATTTTCCAATCAATCCAGTGAAATGTTAAAACAGACGCAAGGTCTCATACAAGCATTTAAAGAAGAAATTACCGATCGATTCAAATCAAAGATTGAGCAAGACCTAGCAAGCTTCAAAGAAGAGCAGCTTCAGTACAGTCAGCGCCTTATGACAGCTCTTAAAGAAGTTGTTTTGAAGCCAAAAGGAGAGCGATCATGCCAGACTGAAACAATTCAACGAAAGAGCAGAGGCATTCAACACGGTGTGGCCCAGGTCACAAATGTTGAGCTGAGAAAGTAATTGTGTGAGGATTGATTCAATCGTGATGAGACCCAATAAATGTACACGTGTGCATTCCTAAAAAGAACGGATTCATCGTGAGTGTTATTGGTGGTGTCCAGTGAACATGTTTGTCTATCACCCAGACTCCATCATGAGTTTGAAATCCGTCATCCATATGCAGATGTTTTTGTTTGAAGCATCAATGCAAACACGATTCGATTTCGTGTTCTTTCCTTGCTTGCCTTCGGAAGAAATTGAAACACGTGTTCTTTTATTTTTGTAATGGATTTTAGGAAGAGTTTTGGGTCTCGGAATTGCAAAACAACTTTGAAAAAAAATCATCACGACCTCTCTCCGTATACAACCATGACAAAGCACAACATCCTGTCGAAGGCTTTGTTATCTTTTCTTCTAGTATGCCTTTTAGCATCATTCCTCATTGCTGGAGAGACCGATAACTCAACGAAATCGGAAAAGAAGAGTGGCGGACCAATCATTGGTATTGACTTGGGTACAACATACAGCTGTGTTGCCATCTATAAGAACGGAAAAGCTGAAATTATCGTCAATGATCAAGGTAATCGTATTACACCATCAGTAGTTGCTTTCACCGAAGGTGAACGTTTAATTGGTGAAGCAGCCAAGAACCAAGCAGCTCTCAATCCAACCAACACTGTTTATGACGCAAAGAGACTCATCGGTCGTCGTTTCTCTGATACGGAAGTTCAAAAGGATGCTGGTCTCTTGCCATACAAGATTATTGATAAGAACGGAAAGCCTTACATTCAAGTTGAAATTAACGGAGAGAAGAAAGTTTTTGCTCCAGAAGAAATCTCCGCAATGGTTCTCCAAAAGATGAAGGCTATTGCTGAAACATATTTGGGACAAAAGGTCACTCGTGCTGTCATTACTGTGCCAGCATACTTTAACGATGCTCAAAGACAAGCCACAAGAGATGCCGGAACTATTGCCGGATTGACTGTTGAACGTATTATCAACGAACCAACAGCCGCAGCTATTGCTTACGGATTGGATAAGAACAAGAAGGACGTCAATGTTCTTGTTTTCGATTTGGGTGGTGGTACTTTTGATGTTAGTTTGTTGAACTTGGATGAAGGTCTCTTTGAAGTTTTGGCCACTAACGGAGATACTCACTTGGGTGGTGAAGATTTTGATCACAGAGTCGTGAGATATTGCTTGGATGAATTCAAGAGAAAGAATCCAAAACAAGCCCAATCCGTTGAAAAGGATAAGAAGGCCATTCAAAAGTTGAAGAGAGAAGCTGAAAAGGCTAAGAGAGTTTTGTCTTCCCAACACGAAGGAAGAATTGAAATTGAATCACTTCATGATGGTATTGACTTTAGCTTGAAGTTGACTAGAGCCAAGTTTGAGCAATTGAACAATGATTTGTTTGTTAAGACTTTGAAGCCAGTCGAACAGGTTCTTAAGGATGCCAAGCTCAGTAAGGAACAAGTAGATGAAATTGTTCTTGTTGGTGGTTCTACTAGAATTCCAAAGGTTCAACAATTGTTGATTGATTTCTTCAATGGTAAGAAGCCAAAGCAAGGAATTAACCCTGATGAAGCTGTTGCAGCTGGTGCTGCTATTCAAGGAGGTATTTTGGGAGGTGAATTGGATGAAGACATTGTCCTTGTTGATATTGCTTCCCTTTCTTTGGGTATTGAAACCGTTGGTGGAGTTATGACCAAGTTGATTCCAAGAGGTACTAAGATTCCAACTCAAAAGTCACAAATCTTCTCTACATATCAAGATAATCAACCAGGTGTCTTGATTCAAGTTTATCAAGGTGAACGTGCCATGACAAAGGACAATAACCTGTTGGGTAAATTCGAATTGACTGGTATTCCACCAGCACCAAGAGGTACTCCACAAATTGAAGTCACCTTCTCTGTTGACGCTGATGGTATTCTCCACGTTACTGCCAAGGATACCAAGACTGGTAACCAAAATAGTATTACTATTACCAACGATAAGCTTAACATGGATCAAGCTGAAATTGAAAGAATGGTCAATGAAGCTGCCAAGTTCGAAGAAGAAGACAAGAAGCAAAAGGAAAGAATTGACGCCAGAAACGCTCTTGAGAGCTATGCTTATCAATTGAAGAATCAATTGGATGATGAAAAGTTCAAGGAAAAGCTCCCAGCTGAAGATAAGAAGGTTATTGAAGATGAAACCAAGACCACTATTTCTTGGTTAGAACAACATCAAGATGCCTCTAAGGAAGAATTCGAAGAAGAAAAGAAGAGACTCGAGGAGAAGATTAGACCAATCATGACTAAATTCTATCAATCTCAAGGTGGTGCTCAACAGGGAGCTCCAGGATCGGGTCCTTCATCAGCTGGTGCTCAACACGATGAGCTGTAAAGTTGGTTTGCCACACATTAGTTTATTAAAAACATTTAAAATTTTGTAAACTTCTTGGTTTTGTTTTTGGTGAAGTCTTTCAGCTTACGAAAGAGCCTCTCGCGCTCGCGTTGCGAAATTTTGAACCAACGTTAACGTTGAGACAAGCGCATCCGTTGAACGAAGTCAGAAGAATGGTCAACTGGGCAACTCGGAGGCCAACTACAGCCCTTAAAAAAAACTCTCAAATCAATTGAGAAGAAGAATTTCATTATTGAGGCAATTCCATATTCACCACCAATGATACAACCCTCTGAATCTGACGATTCAACCACCAAAGAGCAAACCAAAGAAAGTGAGCTTTTTGAGTCTATTCCTCCTTTACCTGTTGTTCCTTCTCAATTTCGGGTAGCTGCCAACAGCAACAACAACAATAAGGAAGAACCCATTCAATTGCCTCCTCATGATCCTAATCATCATGACGAACATGAAGACCCTTTACTCACGGCAGAATTGAGCGAATGGGATCATTCCATTCAATTTCCTTCAATAGTAATGTTTGAGGATGAATTAATCAACACTCTTCATGATCGTAATGATCATTATGACCACTCTTTTGCTTCCAGTTCGGCTTCTAATCAAGCAAGCAACACTTATTTTGAAGACACTGGAAAGGACGATCAAGACTTGCAGAATAGCAGTGCTATTAGTTTACTGGAAGATGGTGAGAGACCTACAAAAGAGTGGTCTCCGTCCAGTTCAACTCCTCAACTTTTTTTTCCAACGAAGCAAAACGATGAGTCATTGAGTTTTGTAGTAACGGTGGACGAAACAAACAAAGAGTCTGTGCAAGAGAATTCAAATGAAGAAAAAGACATTGAGGAAAAGATTCAGTTATCATCCACAAAGCCTTCATTGCAAATAACGATACAGACATCATATGCCACAAAGAATGGAGTGAAAGCAATCAAGCCTTGTGCTTTCTCAAATAAGAGAACAATAATGAGCGACAAAGACAAGTCTCCCTCCAACATGACAAAGCCCTTCAGCATAGATTCGTTTGACTTGTTTATAGTTGTAAAGGAGAGTTGTCATGGAGAGAACATCATGGTTGAACTGGATGGTCAATTAGACCAATACAAGAAACTCGAATTGGATCCAGTTGGAAATCACTTGTTGCAAGTGGTGAAAGAAACTGCCATTGATGACCACACGATTGAACTCTATTGCAAAATCACAACTTCCAACAATTACGGTTGGAAAACAAAGCATGCTCTTTACAATTTAGTAGCTCTTTCCAAAATTCCTAATGTTTGCTCTGCTCTTTCAGAAGGTTTTAAGGTGACACAAAATGTAAGTTGATCAATATTGGCATTCAATTTATTATTTATGAAAGCTATATGAACGTAGTGCCAAAAGAGAAAATAGATGGAGCGTTCTCGTGACCATGTTTTTGAATTACAAATCAATCTCATAAATAGGTGGTTCAAATTTTGGATTTCCAACATAAATTCTTATTTTCTTCTCTACCACATTTGCAATCATAGTTGCTAATGTCTTACCCTTATCTGGAAATCGTTGACATCTGAAAATGGGAAATTCAGTATCATGGGTGTCGCCAAGGAATTGACGAACTCCATCCTCGTCACATATATTCTTAAAAGAAAGAGATCGTTCATATCTTCTTCTTGAGCTTGGTACATTACCCTCCATCACTCCTTTCAAATGAGTGTAGTGATTAAAGTGAGCATAATGAATGGGTGAGTGATTGTGGTCATCATCTTCGTCACCAATGGGAACATTATACATTGAGATGCATATATTAGATTCTAAAGGAGGAGCCAATTCAATGTTACACATTCTGTAAAATCGATAAGGTTGTTCTTGATTTCTTTTGTGTTTTGGCTTGACAGAATCTTCATGAATATCGACCTTATATCGTGTTGAAATATTCGTCGAAAAACCTGAAGCACCCTGCATTGCATATTTCTTGAGGGTTTCAAATGCTTCCTCGATAGATTCACTCTCATAGACACTTCTATTGATAAAGCAACGAGGAATGCCCTTCTCTGTGAGAACGTTTAAAGGACTTTTTCCATTCGTTCCAAAGATCAAGTGGGCATTCCATCCAAATGTGTTGCCTGCTAATGTTCCTGGATAATGATAGGCGACAATTGTCTTGTTCGTTTCATTGTTACTTTTTAAATATCGAGCTTTCACAATATATGCATATTCTCCCATACTCTTGTCAGCATCTTCATTGTGTGCCACTATTGCTTTTTCTCCCTTGAATAAACTGTCACTTAATACAAATACTTCAGAACAGCCTCCTACTTTTGGTACTTGGATAGCGCTTTTTGATTTCTCTTCCAAATCTTGATGATGTTTTTGAATTTTACTACGCAACTCGTTGAGCATATTTAAAGCAAATATCCACTCAAAAGAAGTTTGAGACCCATCAGCTAATCCTCGAATTTCGTCCATATAATTTGGAAAGAGTTCACTAGTCGTTTGAATCCAAGGTTCTAAACAATTTGAATTCTCTTTGATAAAAGGTAAAAATGTGGACTGAAAGGGTAAATCCGATCGATGTAAATATTCATGAATTCTGCTCTTGAAGTGTTCTCCAATAGAATATCCCACTTGATAAAATGTTCTTTTTCGATCCCGATCAACAACATCATCCACATTTGTTCCACAGTTTTTAGAATCTTCTAACATTGATCATGAAACCTACCCGATCGGTGTTTCAAAGTATGGCAATCTTTGTTGATCGACACGTGTTTGTTGTTGTGAATCTTCGAGCATTTTTTTCAAGTTTGATTCCTCGTTTTGCCATTATTGGATTCCATTCACTTTTTGGAAATGAGATCATGACGTTGTCAGAGATAAATGAATTCAGTTCATTCAACAGGATGGGAGTCTTTGGGTTTTCGAAAGTATTTTTCATTGTCATAGAATGATTCTGTTTGTGGATTCCAATAATTTGGAATACCTAAAAGAGGAAGAGGACGAAGACTTTTTGTGTTGTGTAAATTGATGCCATATTTGGAATTTGAGAATGCATCCAACAGAAGATCATCCATAACACTCCATACATGCGTTTTCATAGTGATGAGTGATTGGTGTTGATAAACATTTTCAGGTCTATATTTATCATAAAGATTAGCATCTATTTTTCGAACATATATTAACAAATTAATGAACTCTTATTAAATTGACAATCAAATAACTTACAAATTGAAGAGGAGAGTGGAAGTGCTACACATTTCGTAGTATAGCCAATATATGGATGTTGTGTGAGTGTATCGAAAATGGAATGTCCAAAGATTGTGAAAATCATTTGACTTTCCACACGAGCTCTGTGATTCCAAAATAGTTTTTTAAATTGCATTCCATACAACAAATTTTTCAATTCTTCAAAAGATGATTCCTCAATAAAAACAACTACTCCACACTCATCAAAAAGAGTCAGAAAATTCTGTAGTGGTGATCGTTCTTTTACAGTATTGGATGAAGGACTTTTCATATGTTCTAAATGCAACTTATTAAACAGTCTCTTTGTTTTAGGAAACATGAGCCAAATGAGATGTCCATAAAAATCATGTAAATTATTGAATCGTGTTGGAATTTGACTTGTGGAGTAAATGTGTCTTTCGTACCAAAAACTTTCTTGTAATTTTTCCTTTGTGCATGTGTTGAGTAAATACTCTTGATCCACAAACTGTAGTTTATAGAACCATCCTTCTTCATGAAAATTGATGCCATTAGAGTTGACATTCCTCGTGGGACATGTCATGTTGGGAATATTTAAAGAATGCAATAATTCGTTGAAATATTCCACTTTTAGAGGTTTTTGAAAAACAATTGTATGATTCTCGTTATGATCATGGTGATCATCTTCATTCAAATCCTTTTTCAATCGATTTTCATAATAATTAAGAAAAGGCCAAATATTTCTGAAAGGAAGAGAATGGATGGTTTGGCGTCTAATTCTTGCAAATTCATTTTCTCGGAGTTCCTGCAGAGCAAGGTCGTTTTGTCTGCGAGAATTTGCAGTTGTTGATGTTGGTGATAATGAAGAGGACAATGAACGACAACGATTGGATGGATTTGTAGCTGCTGTTTGAAACCATGTATTTCCGAGAAAACTCAAAATTACCAATGCATGTCGTTTCCGATGAATCGTTCCATGAGGATAACATGAAACAACAGTATTAATTACACCATTCATCATCATCCTGCATGGAAGAGTCTTCCATCGTCGATGAGTCATCATCATGATGAATCTATGAAAATATTGTTGAAGAACTGCTGATCTTAAATTTTCAACGACCCCACGAATAATTATTGGAGAGTTTTTTCTTCTTTATATTTCAATCAAAATGTGAAGGTGGTGGTGTTCAAAAAAATGCAAAAACTCGCTATTGCCAAACTTCTCTCCAAAACTTCAACAGCCTCTGCAAAGGAGGTGGCGGTGGGTCATCGGTTGAGTCGGATGATGGGTTCCCTTCATGGTAACAACAACATTCAAGGCTTGGTGATGGGTAGCAATAATATGGTGTCCTCGCATCATCAAAGAAGAATGATTTCCACGAGTAATACCACTCATCACGAGAGAAACAACATGATGATGAAATTGGCCGAAGGAGCAGAAGAATCTGAACAGGAACAACGAAATGTCTTGATTTTTGATGACGGAAATTTTAGAAAGCCTGCTTGGGAGAAGAATATGAACATTAGTGATTTAACGGCTGACCAAGACCGAATTGAACACGAACTGGCCGTCAGCTCTGGTTTGTACGGAGACATGGCTGCACAACTGGAGCGTGATAATAGGAACAATATTCAAAAAAAGTTTGAGCAATTCATCATGAATATGAGTCCTCGGGATGAAGACGTGAAACTACTGTTACAACAAAAGGAGCTAGAAACTCGTTCAATGGATATAGCAAAGGAGCGATATAGAAAAGACCTCCGATCTGCAAACAAAAGAAATCAAGGATCCAGTCTTCCTCCTGCAAAGAAAATTATGCTCGAATGGTATGAACCGCTAACAAAACTCATCAAAGAAAAACAAGACGAAGTCAATTTCTCCTCCTTCTCAAAGAAAAAACCCGCTCCTGCCAAAGATGAAGAGTCATCAGCACAAAATCAACACAATTTTGCCATCCCTCTGTGTCTAACTTCAGTATCTGCTGAAAAACTTGCCATCATTTCTCTCCATGAAGTATTGTCATCATGCCTAAGAGAACGTTCCGGTCCAGCAGTCTCTTCCCTTGCTTGCCAAATTGGTGAAGCAATTCAAGCTGAAATCAACGTTGATAAGTTAAAAAGAACGAACTACTTCAAACTCATTACCAAGAATCAATTGATTTACCATAATATCAACAGACTCTCCAAATTGAAACTCAATGAATATGTAGCCTTGACAAAAGAACAACTCATTCAACTAGGAACTTTTTTAATTCAATTAGTAGTTAATGTTGCAAAGGTTCCACTTGTGGATTCTCCCTCCGAAACAGTACCCGCCTTTATTCACAGAAATTTATCAAAACAGGGTAGACTGATTGGAATTGTCGAAGCAGACGAAAATTTAATCCAACTCATTGGTAGAGAACACGTCACACAAGAAATACTTCATCCAAATCACTTACCAATGTTGATACCACCAAACCCTTGGATAAATTCTACCACTGGAGGTTACATTGCTCTGAAGTCATTAATTATGCGAACGAGAGGCTCTCATTTACAAGCTTACATTCTCAAGATCGCAGACATGACCGAGCTATTAGCAGGTTTAAATACGTTGAATGAAACAAGGTGGAAAATCAATCATAAAGTATACGAAACAGTTTTGAAGGTTTGGAATTCAGGAGGAGGACTCGGAGAATTACCATCTCGATTTGATGACGCACTTCCAGAAGAACCAGAAACTGACGACCCAGAAATTAAGAAAAAGTGGAAACGTACTGTCGCCAAGATCAAAACTCATAACAGAAATTTGCACTCTCTAAGATGTGACATGTTGTTGAAGCTCAAGGTTGCAGAAGATTTTAAAGAAAATTCCTTTTACTTCCCTCATAATGTTGATTTTAGAGGTAGAGCTTACCCAATCCCACCTCATTTGAATCATTTAGGTGCTGATATTAATAGAGGTTTATTAACATTTGATAAGGGAATGAGAATTGGTAGACGAGGCATTTTCTGGCTTAAAATTCATTTAGCCAACCTATACGGCAAAGACAAGCTCTCATTCGATGAGAGAGTGCAATTCATTGAGCAAAACTTGAATGAAATCATTGATTCAGCCGATCAACCACTTGATGGAAACAGATGGTGGCTTCAATCAGAAAATCCTTGGCAAACTCTTGCCGCATGCGTAGAACTGGCCGAATGTTTGCGCTCAGAAAATCCAGAAGAATTTATTTCTCATCTTCCAATTCAAATGGACGGATCTTGCAATGGTCTGCAACACTATGCTGCCTTAGGTAGAGACAATTTGGGTGCCTTGCACGTAAACTTGCTGCCAACTTCCAAACCCATGGACGTGTATGTCGGTGTGCTGGAAGTAGTCAAGAAGCATATCGAAAGAGACATGAAGGCTGGAAACAAATTGGCCAAATTATTACACGGTAATGTTTATAGATCCACAATCAAGCAAACTGTGATGACAAGCGTTTATGGTGTCACATTCGTAGGTGCTAGAGAACAGATTCAAAAACGTCTCAAAGAAAAGAAGGAGGTTCCAGAGGATGATGTGTTCGCATGTGCCTCTTATTTGGCATCGATCACCCTCAAATCATTAGGAGAGGTGTTCAGTAGTGCTCAAAACATTATGGAATGGCTCAACGATTGTGCCTTACTGATTTCTTCATCTGATAATCCAGTAACATGGACGACTCCTCTCGGGTTGCCAGTAATACAGCCTTACAGATCAAAACGAACAAAGGTTGTAAAGACAGTGATGCAGTGTGTGACCATTTCAGACTCATCTGACAAGCTACCTGTTAGCAGAACACGTCAAAAGTCAGCCTTCCCACCTAACTTTGTTCACTCCCTTGATTCTTCTCACATGTTCATGACAGCTAGTGCTTGTAAAAAAGAAGGTATTGAGTTCGCTTCCGTTCACGACTCATTCTGGTGTAATGCTGGAAATGTTGATCGAATGAACCGAATTATCAGAGAGCAGTTCATCAATTTACATTCTCAACCACTTTTGGAAGAACTCTTGGCTACTTTTACTCGTCTTTATCCAAACATTCAATTCCCACCTTTACCAAAGAAAGGTTCTCTTGATTTGAGTCGTGTTCTTGACGCCCCTTATTTCTTTGACTAACTCCAAAAGTGATTTCTTTTAGAATTTTGTCTTTCCCTTGTTGTTGAACCATGAAAGCTTGTAGAATGCAAAATATGGTGCAATATGATCGATGCAACAACTATCATATATGGAAACATTAAAGGCCTTATTTGTTTCCGCTTATATTAATAAACTGCATCTGGATGCCAAGTTCAGTGAAACCCAAAAAAATCCAAACACTGTTCTTTCTTGTCGTCAAGGGACAATAATAATAACCCGAGTCGGCTGACAATTGACATCGCTCTGCTTCCTTCTTTAAACACTAATAACAAGCTTCTCATTGACGACCTCGTTGAATCTCACCATCATCATCATCATTGATATAATTGCCTGATTGAACAAAATGCACAGGTTCTCCTCTTCCACCAACAACGACAACCATTCAGACAAGCAGTTGAATCTCTCTCAACCATCACCCGCAAGCCTTCAAGAACTGGAGGACATTGGTGTGATGAGTCAATACAAAGTCTACATCAACAACAACAGCATTGGTGAGGAAGTTGATATTGCTCAACAACACACCAACAAACACCATCATGACACCTCAACAACAAGTAATGAAATGGCATCCTCCAATTGTTTTCATCAAACAAATCATCATCATTGCCTTTCTTCCAACCATCCCACACCATCCACAACCACAACACCATCCAATGCATTGTCGTCTTTAGAAAACAATGATGGAGTTTCTCAGTCAAAGAGAAAAACTCTCAGACTGTTTCGTAGAAGTACCAACAATAACAATCAATCGGTCATGTCTTCGCTGTTTACAATTGATGCACCGAATGACGAAAATGAAGATTTTGAGTCCAAAACTCATTCCAGCCTCTCTAAAAAAGGAAACTTTAATTCCATACGAGTGAAAACAGTTTCTATTCTTTCTTTAATGTTTTTTCTCACCGTTTTATTATGTTTTGCAATTCTAATTGTTGCATTTCACATCTCTTTTTCAAAGATTGAATATCAAACCATTTTACAAAGCAGTTTACGAGTTCTAAGAAGCATGACCGATAACTTTTATGCCTTGGAAAACAAAATTCTTGATTATGCGCCATGGATTGATACAGCCAACTTATTTATCTATAATGGAGATCCTAATCGTGTGAAAGCCTATTTTGATGAAAACTTTTTCTGTGCACATTTGGCACAAGTGAAATTATCTTTTGTGTCTTTATATTATTTAAATGGAACAATATTGAAATCATTGGCATGTTACAATGCAACATTGGAAGAGAACCTTCCAGTAGAAATGGAACAATTACATCCAGAACATTACTTTATCAAAGACATGACCATTTCCACCACACGAAGGGCTGCCTATCTATTACCTTCAGCAACCAATGTGAATCATCCTGAGGAGTTTGCCATGATGGTTGCAGTCCCTGTCACGACGACTGATGCTGATACCACCACTTATGGAGTCATGGTCTTTGGAAGATATCAATCCAATTCAATTATTCAAGACTTGACTGCCAAAACTCAAGTCTGTATTTCTTTTTATAATCTAAATTCAACGATAGGACTTGAAATTGTTCAATCCATGAAAGGTCAAAGTGGTCTCTCTTCTCAGATTGCAAATTACAATGCACTCACTATTGATGCAGATAACAGCTCTTGGTTGTTGCGAGGTTTTTTCCATGTTGGAGCTTTTGATTCGTCTTCGAGTTTATTGTCCTTGAATAGACATTGCGACCACAGCGGAAGTGGAACGATTGAAGGAGTTTTAGAGTCAGATTCCAATTATGGAGAACGAATTTCAACACTACAAATTTTGAAAGATGTCCATCGAGAAAATACTGTCCTTATAAGATGTGACATTTCTAGAAGTCTCTATACGAATGGTATCAATTCATTTCTAATAACTTGGGCAGTCATGACAGCCATGCTCATTCTTCTCTCAGCTTCTGTGGTCATTTTTGTGGAACTAGTTGTGTTGAGAAGAACCATTCGTCTCACGAATGGCGTTATTCAAATTACCAATGAATGGAATAATGATAGTAATTCGATCACCAAGGGCGGTAAATTACCAAAATTTGGAAAAGATGAAATTGGTAAATTGGGAATGCGAGTCAATTACATGTTATCTGTTTTGGAAAAGTCATTCACTCAACTTCAAAAAGAACATGCATTGGCACAAAGCTTACTTGATCGAACTTCACTCGAAGAGCAAAAGTATAGAAATGTCATGAATGGTCTCACTGATTTTGTCATTACTGTGGATTCCACTTCAGGAAGAATTATCAATTTTAATGCATCTTTTGAAAACAAAATTATGGGGAAAATCAAAGATGAAAACTCTGAGAAGAATGTTCAAAACAAAATGATTCACGAGTATTTTGAAGGAATGACCTTGGAGTCTGTTCTTCAAAAATTGGAAGAATTATCAGTCGAAAGTGGTGTGAAAATTTGGGAAGTTTCAATCCTTAATAGGTTCAGAACAGGTGTTCCTGTGAATGTGACATGTAGTAAGGTCAAGATTGTCATTCAAGAAGGAGATATTATCGATGCCTATGTCATGATGGCAAGAAACATGTCGGATCAACAAGAATTGAAAAAAACAATTCTCTCGCAGCAACAACAATTTTCTGAGCAACAACAACACTTTGAATTTGAATATTACTGGAAGAATCCAGACATGCGCAACAAGTTGAGAATTTTCTGTATGAATGAAAAG
The DNA here is from genome assembly GCF_008403515.1 of Naegleria fowleri. Lineage (NCBI taxonomy): Eukaryota > Heterolobosea > Eutetramitea > Acrasida > Naegleriidae > Naegleria > Naegleria fowleri. Next base: position 235,071 of record NW_025407954.1, read on the forward strand.
TCGTATGAGAATTTCAAATTCCTCGAAGAAGTGGAATCTTACAAAAAGATGAAACGAACACAACACCGAGCCAACAAACAGCAAGAAATTATTTCACAATTTCTCACTAAGGAAAGCAAATATGAATTGAATATTTCACAAGAAGAAACTTTCAATCTTGTCAACAGAATTAAGAATGGATATGGACAAGTCGATCTCTTTGATCGTTTGGCCGTTGTAGTGAGAAATATGTTATATCGAGACACTTTCCAGAGATTCTTGATGGATGTCGCCAAAGATAACGACATGAATACTTCGTCTTCTTTGGATGTGGATGAATCAACTGACTCGAGCAGTTTGTCTCTCAATAATAATGACTATTAGTTGTGATGAAGTTTCAAAGACTGATCACTAGTGATCAATAAGAACGAACTAATTGTTTTCAAGTACCGACATCAAAGAACAACCGTGAGATATATGCTATTCTCTTCACACACATTCCTTCCTTAATTAGAAACCTTTGACCAATGGAATATCATCATCAACTCCCTCATGTCAATGAGAAATCTAATAGGAAGAACAAAATAAATATTTTTTTTAAAAAAATGTTCAGCGTGTTGGCCGCCTTGATGCTGATATGTGCTGGTTTGATTTATTTCAACCAAACACGGACCGATAATAGAGAGAAGGTGGACTCACAAGCCTTTACTCGGTTTCAGTACATTTATTTGGGAGTGTATTTGTGTATGACTTTTAGTGATTGGTTACAGGGTAGGTGTTGGTGTATAATTTGTGTGTTGGAGGCTGCTGATGATTCATGGTCTAATTCCGATGAAATCTCGCCCCTTTGTTTTGACCTGATCTTTGATATAAAGGAGCCTATGTTTATGTATTGTATGAATCGTATGGCTACCACATTGATATGATCTCCAAGTTGTTTATTGTGGGCTTTTTGAGTAGCATGCTTTTCGGAACTATCATTGGAGCTCTTTCAGACAAATTGTACGTACAATAGCGTAAAATCCTATTTAATGAGATCTATTGTGCTAATGATGAACTGAAACAGAGGCCGAAAGAATGTTTGTCTAGCCTTTGTGGTACTGTATATAATTTCTTGCATCACTAAGCACTCATCAAACTTAACTGTTCTCTTAATTGGACGGCTAACTGGAGGAATAGCCACATCCATTCTCTACTCTTCCTTTGAATCCTGGATGGTTTATGAGCATTTCAATAGATACAACTTTTCAAGTTCTTGGATCGGTGATACTTTTTACAAGCAAACATTCTCGAACGGAATAATTGCCATTGTTGCAGGTTTTGTTTCTAACCTGTTGTATAACCTTTTCAACAAATCTGCTGTGGCTCCGTTTGATGCTGCAATTTTATGTTTAGTTATTGGAGGAGGACTTATTCTGTATTATTGGGAAGAAAACTATGGAGACAGAACTGGAGATTATGCAAAGAATTTTTCAGAAGGGTTTAAGGTCATTCGTTCAGATCTCAGAGTATTGTGTGTTGCAATTTCACAAAGCTTTTTTGAGGCTGCCATGTACATTTTTGTGTTGATGTGGACTCCCACCCTTAATAACTCAGTTAAAGGCCAAGAACTAGAAATTGGTTATATTTTTGCTGCGTTCATGCTTGCAGTAATGATTGGAAGTTTGGTGTTTAGAGCACTTCTTGTCAATTCGGATGAAGTGGAGAAGAAGGACGATTCGAATTTCGTTTTCGGAGCTTGGAGAAGTCCAGAGTACATTTTACTGTTTGTCTTTGGTCTTGCATTAGTTTCTTTGATCGTTCCAATAGTCTCTTCTTCATTCTATCTCATCCTCTTTGGATTTTTGATGTTTGAATTTTGTGTTGGCATATTTTGGCCTGCAATCTCAACTGTGAAGAGTGTTTACATTCCAGAGGATGTCAGATCTACAGTCATGAATTATATTAGAATTCCAACTAATTTCCTTGTTGTCCTATCCCTATACTTTGTTGATAACATTCCACAATTCCCTGTTTGTTGTTTGTTGTTGACGGTTGCACTTGTTAGTCAGTATTGGCTTTTGCAACACCAAGTTAAATCTCAAAATACTTCAACCTCTCTAGCCCTGTGATTTTTTGGTATGCATGCCTAACATCGGGCATACAAATTTATAAATTGTATCAGTTTATCCATTTCTAGATTTAATGTTCAAAAATTTCGTCGCATGAATTCAGTGAATAATTCTACACAATTATTCAGGCTTTTCTACCATATATTTCATATTCAGGGCTACCTTACATTTTACACACTTGAAAGGTCATTTGTTTTCATCTGGAGATTGTTTCGAATTTCGTATCATGGAAAGTTCTAATTTTTTCAGAGAATGCAATTTCGACAATTCTTCCAACATATTTCTGTCTTGCGCAGAAGGAACTTTCAACCAAATTGGAAGTCGCTCCTTTAATCGATCACCGAGTGATTTTTGAGCTTCTTCCTTAGTCACACCAATTAATGACAAATATTCTTCCTCTGAAATGTTTCGTTTCAGCTTTCTCAATTTTAAATTGTAGGAAATTGCTGAACCAATAAGAGAAGCACATAGAGCCACACATCCAGCACTCAATCCTCCAATCAAAGACCTCACCAAATGATACGGTACGGCTAATGCTGCATTTGACATCATTCCACCCATCATCAATTTTTTCAAAAAACTTGTCGTGGTGTACATTCCACATGCAGTAACAAAGTGTGCCATATATCGTTCAGGAACAATTTGTTTCAAAGTTAAATATTCTTCAATACAAAAATACACGTAACATGAAAGTCCAACATTTCCAGCAAAAGCAACGGTGGTTTTAAAAATTGAAGGAACCATTTGAATCTCATTAGCAGCAGATTCCGAAAATGTAGAAGAGAAGGCAGAAGAGTCCGTTCCAACATTGCCAGTAATATTATTCTTTCCTTTGACTGGTTTCATTCCGACTCTCCATAGTTTGAAAAACTTGGAATGATCCAAAGCACCTCGTTTTCTCATCACTCCCAAAACCATGCCCATACATGCTCCTACTCCAGCTCCGACCAAAGTCTTTTTAATTACTTGTCGAGACCATTCCTTCCCACTAAATGAATTTGTTGGTGATGATGATGATTTGAGAGTGGATGGTATCAATGCTGCTGTTGAAGATGATGATTCCGACGAGGATTGCATTTTTCTTTTCAGTTTTTGCCGAGTATTGCAAAGAGATCCGAAGTGTAACACTACAAAATAATTTCTAGAATAAACGTTGAAATCAGGAAGATGAACGATTTTCATTAAAGCCACTCCCGGACAAAACCAAACTGAATACTTTTCAAGTGGGCATGGATCCAAATTCTGTTTATTGACTTCAGAACAGGTGTGGAGATGATAGGATTGGACGCTATTGTTGTTAATAATATGGAATAATAAAGAAGAATAAGAGAACACCTCAGTAATTTATTTAATTAGGTGAAGTTAATTGATGAATGCCTCAATACGTTCTCTCTTAATTCTTTAGAGAATCGTGGTCAGTCGTCGGTACCGATGATTAACCACAATTTTCTAAAGAATTAAGAAAGAGATTTCCTCCACAACGCTACATTCAGAAGCTGTAAACTCTGGCTTCACCGCTATTTTTTTGAATGATAAATTGTAAAGTGAAAGTCGCGTAGATTTCAGTATTCAACAATCCCAACAGTTATCATAGTGGCTTTGTATAACAATGAATTGATTAGTAGCGTAGTTAATTTCGTTCCGAAAAACATGTAAAAGCCGGCCAAGACTTTGTCGAGAGATTCAATTTTCTGATGTACCTCCAGCTTCAACCAGTTGAAACAAAACGTCCCATAATTTTTAGCCATTTTTTCTCACATCCAACACCGAATTTCTACTCCCTTTGGTTCCTCTCTCTAAAAACATCTTTCTCGGCCAATTGGCTTTGATCGAGTGTAGTATCTGTTCTTTTCAGTGTAATAGCTGAAAGCGTTCTACGGAACGCATGACTATTACCTCAATTTTTTGTCGGGTCTGGAGGTGTGCCTCCCAGGGAAACCTGGTTGAGAGCACCCTCTGGAACGCTTCTGCCAGGCATTGCACGAACCGCCAGGATAGGAGCACCCTTATCTTCATTCAATAAGAGAAAATGTATTACGGTGAAATAGATTATTATTATTTCTCTTTGAAGACGAAGGAGCTTCCTTAATGTTTGTTGGGCTATATTTCTCTACCACAATCCAATATTAGCCAAATTAGACGCACCACCATTGATGCTTCCTTTAAACCACAAGTAAAAAGCTTATTGCAAAATTCTTTTATTCAAAGCTCTAATAAGCAACAGAAAGCGAAACCTTGCTCATGAAGGAAGAAAGTTGTGACAGAAATGAAGACGTTGGTGATGTCGTGGTGCTTGCAGGATTTGGTTCTGAAACTTCTCTCTTGACTTCCAGCTTGGGAGAGCAGCTTGTGTTATCAAGTTGTTCCGTGTGTTTGCTCTTGTTCGACTTTCGACTCTTCTTTTCATCACCAACACACTTTTCACTCACCATTTCGCCATTATGAACATCAGGCATCAATTGGTTTTCTTTTTGGTGATGAGATGACAAGTTCTCAATATTTTGCTTTCTCTTCTCGAGAGCTGGCAAGACAATAAATTCATCCTTGTATTGCTCAAACTCTGGAGGTTGGAAATGAAGAGAGAAGTTGATCATGTAGAGAAAATCAATCTCTAGTCTATTCATCTCCTCCTTCTCAATGCCACCAATTTTGGCGTAATACTCATTGTTATAGAACTTGTCTTCAAAGAATTTGGCAGCGACCATAATGCTAGTTATGAGTAAGCGATGAATTGAAAGGCTGCTAATCACAAAGTTTGGATTGGATTGAACCAATCGATCCATATAAACCAAACTCAAAATATAACATTCGGCAGAACAGAAAGCAAACCTGACAATTCTATCCAAATATTTGGAGAGAGAAATATTGGGAGGTTGATGGGTATGGAAGCGAGTCTTTTGTTGAGCTTCTGCAGGAATGGTATCGCCTTGAGAGGAAATTTCATGAATGACCGATGAAAAAGCTTCGACAAATTCGCCTTCCTCTAAACCAAAGTATTGGGAATATTTGGATGGGATGATGGTTTGTTGTTGGGTGGAGGGAGAGGTTGTTGATGGGATGATGGTTTCAATTGTTTCAACGGATGAAGATGGTTGAGAAGAGGTGGTTGAAGCAGCAAGTAATTCCTTGATATTGTTATGGACATTGTTATCCTTGTTCTTACTTCCACGACGTTGTCTAACAGCGGGCGATGATTCTGAATCACCATCATTGTTAGAGTATCTTCTTCTACGAGAGTTTTTGGATTGTTTGGTGTTGTTGTGGTGATGGTTGGCCATTATTATGATGATGATGGATTGAATGAGAGAGGCAACAAAACGGAAATTAAATTATGGGGATACAAAGATTGTACGAATAAATAATCAAGAACGAAGGGAAAGAGGCAAGAAGGGAATAGATACTGTGATCTCGTTGTTCAAGATGGAAGACAATAAGCTTCTCCCGGTACGATACCAAAAAAGCAAAGGAGTGAGAGAACCAAAAGCCAGCCACAAGCACGCACAACACAGAGGGCGGGCAAGAAAGTTTTTTTGCGATGGCAAGAAACTCGAAAACGTTTGTTCCCTTTCGCTAAATTTTGAGCGAGGTGACCGGATCGAACTTGAATTGACGTGTCAATGCAAAAAACCACAAGAGGACACGTCGCAGCAGATTCGGGACGGATACGGCAAGAGAATACAAGACTCGACTTGTTTTTGAGGATGATACAGAAGGGACTGTGCTTTGAAAGAACAATAACCTTCTCATACATTTGTATGAGAGATTCGTTTGGTACATACATCTTTGACAACCTTTGATTGGAGAAAGATACAAATGCACTTGACAGCGCAATTCTTAGATGACAAGCTTGGTTCATCTTCAGACTGTGATCACAAAAAAAAGGACTGTTGACAAGAGATTTAAATAGCAATGCTTTGTTCTAATCTTGATGAGTTTCAAATAGTACTCTTGAATATCGTTGAATACTCAAGTAAATACAGCATAATACAATTTACAGTTTTCTCAGAGGTGTGAGATTATAGTCTCATATTAAAAAGATCCCATCAACGAAGAGCTCGAAGGTCCTTCATCTTAATTCTCTCACTTTATTAAGCTTTCAAAATACGCCCTAAAATGACTACCTTCATCAACAAATACGGATGAGTGATCCTTCTTTGTTTCAGAGAGAAGAGCTAAGTTCAACCACCTCCAACCGACAAACACAATTCTCCTCTCTCCAAAGAAAACAAACCACTCTCAAGAGAGCTGATTTGCTGTTCCGTATCCCAATAAATTGTTCCTCCTCCTCATCGCGATCCCATTTCTTCTTCTTTCGTTCTGATTCTTTTTCAAAACTCAAACACAGTTGTACTTAATATAACATAAAACATGGGAAGCTCTTGTTCATCTAGTAAGGCAGCACATGTCGAAAGCAATAGTGTTCCTGAGACGCCACGGGACCAACAAAACAATATCAACAACAACAACAATACGGAAGGGGCTTCATCCGAGCAGGTGGAAGCAAAACAGGACAATTTACAAACGAATTCTAATGCAGCTACCGATACTCAAAACAATCAGACCACAGTATCGGCAATAGAGGCAAAAGAGCAACTCGAGGATGTTATCGAGGAGCTCGGTTTGCAGCATCAAGAGACAACTGCAAACAATAATCAAACAAAAGAACCCGAAGATGAGGAATTAAATCAACTTATTGAGGAAGAGATGAAAAAGATGGAACATGATCATCTTTTGAAAGAGCAAGCAGAAAAACAGGAGAAAGTGTTAGATGATATCGAGAAAGATTTTGGAACCCTGCCGAACAAGGAAGACATCGAACAGGATAGGGATGTTGTTGAAGGAGAGTTAAAAACAGAGGAATCCGTGTAATGTCACAATGCAATAGAATTGTAAATAAATACGAACTAAACCCCAAATAAATAATACATACGCTCTGACTGTACAAGTTTATTATTTGAGGTAGGCCTCCTTAACAAAATCGAACGAGTCATGCTCTTGTTTGTTAGTGTTGGTACTAGGCTCGGATATGAATCCAAAACTACTGGGTGACATGTGTTGTGGTGATGTTTGAGGTAATATTGGAGGAGGCATGGTCTTGGTTAATGGTGATGTGTGCCCGAAAGGAGGTTTTGTGGCAAGTATAGGTTGCACGACTTGTGGAACAACTGGTTGGGTAGTATAGACAACTTGATATGGTACACCATATGCATATGTTGGTGGAACGGTCTGTGCATATGGATAGGTGGTTGCAAATATTGGTGGAGGAACAGTAGCTGATTGTTGTTGATTTGAAGTCTTGCTCGTTGTCTGGTTTAGAGTAGCTGGAGGTGCCGAGCTCAGTAAAAAGTCAAGATCGAGAGGAGATGATGGTGTAGTTGTGCTGGTAGACTTGTTGTTGCTGTTGGAAACAGAAGGTGATACACTCTTTTTTGATGGTTGTTGTCTACTTGTTGATGTGCTTGTAGTTTTAGCAGGTTCTGAAGGTTGTCCAGAAGAAATGTCAAACCCTCCAAAGATATCGTCCGAATTATCGGCTACTGCTGTTGTAATTCCTAAAAGGCTGTCGGCATCTGATGTTGATGGATCGGAAACAAAAGAAACAGGCTTTCTCTGTGACTTAGATCCATTTGATACAGACATTTCTTGAAAACCTTCAATCAAAGCAGGTCCATAGTTTGACTCGTCGTCATCATTGTCATTGAAGTTCAATAATTTGGCGACTTTTTCGGCTTGTTGTCTAATTGTTTCTTGGACTGCTTCGGATTGTTTCAGAATATTTTCACAATTTTCAGAAAAGTATTCAATTACAGTTTTGTTTCCAGTTTTGAGAAGTGCTTCAATACCGTGAAGAGCTTTCAATCTAGTAACCCATTCGTGATCATCCAACTTTGCATCCAACAATTTCACCACTTGCGAAATATCCAAAGTGCTGCACTTTTGAGCAAAGTCTGAGCTTTCTTTTCTGCTAGGAGCAGCTCTTTTTACTCCTCCGTGGCTGGTAAATTCATTTACAATCTTTGATTCATACTCTCCGGATGTATCAGCTTTTTGAGTAGACGAAGTGGTTTGTGTTTCATTCAACCACTTGCCTCTTCCTGAGATAGAGCTTCCAGATCCTAGCCCAGAAGAACCTCCTGGAGGAAGAACTACTCCCGTGTAAGTACCGTGTCCACCATCACGATCATATTCAGAGCTAGAAATAAGCCCTGGAAAGTCTGAGCTGTTCAAACCGTGAGTTTCTTTGGTACCTTTTCCAAACGAAGGAATATAAGTGGTAAGGTTTGACAAGTTTGATAAGAAGCCTCCTTGTTGTGATTGAGATTGTTTTTGTTGTGCGTAAGGGCTGGCAATACCGGTATATGAACCAATTCTGTTTTGTGTATCAGTTCGAGATCCAGCTCCTGTTGGACCAAATCCAGTCATGCTGTTTGGGCCAAATCCACCTCCATAGGCTGGCTTATGTTCCGTGTCGGTAGCTGTGGTGTAATCATTGTCGGTACTTCCAATTCCTCCTCCGAATACTCCATTACCAATTGGTTTCATTGTTCCAATGTGACTATTATATTGTGGATCATAGTTGCCGTTAGATTCAACTGCTACTTTCACTCTTGCACCATTTTCATTTCTTTCAAATATTGCTTCGATAGCTTGTGATGCTGCTGTTCTAATAGCTTGATTGATCGCATCTCCATGCAAAGGATCTTTTTCTCCTCTGAAATCTGTTTTAATTATTATTGAGAACAAATATATAATAACAAATATGGATGATGTAGAAAATAGTTTTGTTCACGAGTTAACATTTTCGTTCGTACAACATTTGTTACATGGTTTGTATTGCATAAACATTTCGGTAATTGGCCATATGTAAGGAGTTATCAAATTCCATGGTATATTATCAAAAACTTACTAGCATATTGTTTAATTTCCTCACTTCTCTTTACGATGATTCTTGCAAATTCAGGATCTCCATATTGTGCTACGCTTTTTATGATGAGAAGAACCTTCTTCTTCACTTGTACGTTTTTATGTGTGAGTCTCTTCATTAGCCAAGTTGCTGTTTCCTCACATGCCTGTGGTGATTTCTTTGTTGTAGAAGCAATATGATGATACATCCATCCAGGAGTAGGTTCATCATTTTCAGAAGTGGCTTTGCTCAAAATTTTCTTCTCCATTCTCTCTCAGTGAGTGTTGTTGTTGTTGAACCTTGTGTGTTCGGATTGTTGCGGTTGTATTCTCCTCTCTCAGAAAACTAGATAAACAAAATTACTATAAATACGGTTGAATATATAATATGTAAATGTGTCGATGGTTCGAATTTCAAACAATCTCTCTTGAATCCTGTTGTTGAAAAAACAATAGTAGGAGCCCAAATCAACAAAAAGCAGTGATCGGGTGATGAGTGGCGATTGTTTGGGATGCAATCGAATCGAATTTTTTTGAATGTTCCTTTCAAAACCTTTTTTCTAGAATTGAGATGACTTGATATGAATTGACCCAGAGGTAGAACACAAACCTCATGACGTCATTGACCTTTGGTGATTCCAATTGATTACACTGTTGTTCTTTGTTGGAATATTCTTTCATGTACAGAAAAACACAGAAAAAAGTTTCCGCCAAAGACAACATTCAAAAAATTGCCATCATCACAACAAGCCTTTTTCTTTTGACGAGTCGCAAGCCCAACTTGAGAAGAAATTGAACAAAATTCGGGCTAAAAAGTGCAATCACGGACTTGGTTTCATCAACAATAATTTTATTAAATATATATATATATATATATATATAATAGTTTCATGACTGATTTTACACCGCTATATATAAACGCAGCAAGAGGCAAAACAAAGTCTCTTCATTTTAAAAGTACTCCATCTGCCGATGCAGATTATGTCGATACATCAACGAGCAGCACCACAGAAGAAATGATATCTCTCCCCGGAGGAAAAGTGGTTTTTGGTTATGCTCAAAACCACAGAAACTTTTCCAAATTGGAAATTCATCCAGACAAAATCTATTGCTTTTTAATCTCCTCTGGGAAGAGTTACATCAAGGTGGATTTTAAACAAAAACTCATCAACAAATTTTGGTACAACTGCAACAAGAGAGCTTTTGGATTTGTTTACAACTCAACAGTTAAAAGCATTCCACCAGAGGATTTTAATAGCGGTGGAGTGAGCTTTCAATTTGACAAATCTTGTAAAGCTAGCATTTTTAAACGGATGACAGATTTAATTAAAATTGAAGCTATAGCTGAAAAAGATAATTTTACAGATGTACAGTGCAATGTGCCGTGGGAAATCTTTGACCCCATAAAATTTGCCGAACAAGCGAAGGAAAAGAAAAATACACCAAAGAAACGATATTTAAAAACCATAACAGACGATGAGGACGATGAGGAAGAAGAACCCCCAAAGGTGCAAATGCATAAGAAAAAACTAAATGATAACCCTAAAGACAGGACTGTTTTGTCACCAGAGGAGGAAGACAGAGATGAAGCTGTTGAACAAACAAAAGTTGTGCAACAAAAGAAAAAGAAAAAACAAGAACTGTCTGACACGGAATTTGCACCTGAAAAAAGTAGCGATGAATCAGACACAGAAATTATTAAGAAAAATTTTACCATAGTGACAAGGTCTCAATCTGCTTCAAAGCCGCGAGAAGACGAAGATCGAGTTTTACTTAAAAAATATAATATTGACATAACGGTTCGAGATATTTCTCGACTAGAGCCAGAGGAATTTCTCAACGACAATATTATTGACTTTTATATTAGGTATGTGTTTGTGAGTATACAATTAATTTGAAAAACTATGAATCCAAAACAGCGATCTGAACAACAAATTTATGGACGAGAAAGCTGAAAGAGTGAAGAACGATTTTTACATTTTCAATACCCATTTTCATCCTCTCTTGAAAAGAGACGTTTCAAGAGCTGCAACTAAAATTGCCAAGAATGTGAAAATCTTTGAGAAGAAACTAGTGTTTATACCCATTTGTGAACAGTAAGTATGAACTCAAAGTTACTTTGTGATATATTTACGTGTGAAATTATTTGATCATTCTTTTAGTGTTCATTGGTCTCTCATTGTTATTTGTAACCCTAATGGCAAACTTGTTAAACCCGATAAAAAAGATCCAAATAAGAAGTTTCCACCTGATGCAAGAATGATCATGTATTGTGACTCTTTAGGAGGGGTCATCCCAACAACCATCACCAAGCGTGTGAGAGATTTCTTAACGAAGCGTTATGCCTTTGAATATCCAGATTCCAATTCTTCCTTTTCAGCTGACAATTTTCCTGCAACAAAAGCGAACCTACCAAAGCAGGACAACCACTGCGATTGTGGAGTTTTTATGATCCATTACATTGAAATGATGATTCGACACGAAATTGATTCTCTTCCAATTGACAATATTGATTTTTTCAGAGCTGAAGATATTCCTGAGAAACGACGTCACATCAAGACCTTAATCGAATATGAAATTCAACAACAAGAACATATGGCTCAACCTCCACATGATCCTTCATTTAACAGCCAATCTGATTCGATACTGATGGCATCTCAGCTCTCTGCGTTGGAAAATATCCACAAAGAACTGCAAGAAAATAACCAAACTGAATCAGAACTGCCAGACGAAGATCTTTTTCGCGATGAGATTCTGAAACGAGATGACGAGAGTGATGAATGATTTATATTTGAACGACCTGTTTTCCCGAGTTTGAAAAACCATGCCCTATGTGAATTTTACTTAGATTTTATTGCTTCAGTCAATTGAGCAAAGCAACTCAAATCGTTGTCGATGTATGTTGAGTATTATTCGATTCACTAACTGCTCCCCCATTTGTACAACTACAACTGGTTGTGTTCGGCGAACGTCTCTTTAGAACTTGCTCAAAATAATAAATTAGCATGCTGAGACCGTACAAGTAGTTCTCGTCAACGCAGGGTTCCTTATTCTCGTGAACGTGTGCAAAATCAATCATTCGCACAATGGCCTTATTGTCATCAAACACCAAAAAGAGAGAACTCGAATAAACCCTGTAGATGAGCTGATGTGTTTTAAAAAGTTCCTCTAAATGCCTCAATTGACTCAACATGCTCGTCATGGATTTGAGTCCAACTTGTTCAGCATTGTCATAGCTAGTATCAAAGAAAAAGTCTTCCAATGCTTTCACTGATTCTTCTCCAGGTTTACAATTTCTTCCCCAATATCTATTGTACACTTTGTATTTACCATCCTTGTGCGTAATGTCAGGATTAGTGTTGATACTTGCAAAATTAGGAGTGGTGTTATAAACCTTCATTCCGCTGAAACTAAAACCTAGTTCTTTCTGATAGATATATTTTTCATCAAACATTTTGATTTTCTCTGGACTTGCATCGTCACCATACACTCTTCTTCCCATTCGAATATCCAATAAACTTGGATTTATAAACGGAGCTGTTAAATCTTCTAAAACGAGAAATTGTTGATCATTTTCTTGAACGGTCTGCACTCCATAGTATTTAGGTAAATAGGGTTCCAAAAGTGGAATTTTTGGAGCTTGAGTTTCATAAAATTTCACTTCATCAAACGCTCTTTTCGACTTGGGGTTGATTGGTTTGTAAATTTTGTCTCTCAAATGACGAACCACTAAATGTTCTTCACCATCTTTTTGTCCATGACCAGCCACTTGATTTTCCGATGGTTTCAAATCTTGAAGTGACAAAAGAGATGCAAACAGAATATTCACAAGTTGAGGATTAATAAAAGATGGTCTCTTTTGTAAGAATTTAAATGGTTTTCCATTGCTATTCGTTGCTTCTGAGGTTGCCGAAGGAATTGCAAGATTTTCGAGATGAGAGTCATTTTTCACAGTGTCCCTCTTTTCACTCATGGATTCACGTCTCCAATTCGATTCTAATGGCGGTTCTTCATGTAATGGTTCACAAATCGATACTCTCTTTTGTACAAGATTCTTTAAAGAAGACGACGACGCCTTGTTGTCCATTGCGTTACAAGTTGATGCATCATCAACAACCTCTTCCGAATTTGTCACTGTGACATTGATTAACGATGGTGATGCCTTATCAACATCACTTGCTCGTTTTTTCACATCCACACTCTCCAATTCTTTCTTGTCTCTTGATCCAATCAAATCAACCTGTTCTTCTTCTTCGTCATCTTTGTTTGAATCTGCTGAAGACAAGGTGTGAAATCTTTTTCCAACACAAGGTGACAAAATTTCTTCTCTATTCCTCACCACACGCATCGAAGAGAGTGAAAGATGTGAATTTATGATCAAATTTGGTTGATATATTCCATCATCATCCTCTTTCTCTGGTTTTTGAATTGTCAACATTCCATGGATTGAAGGAGGAGAAAGAGGCGAATTGTTGAGAGTACTTGTCACAACACTACTCGTTGGTTCCTGTCGTTGTGAGATCGAATGAACATTAATCTCTCCACACGTCATTTCATCACCATTTTCATCATTATATTTAAATATCACATTCTCATCCATCGAGCTATTACTACTACAACCTTCCATCGAACAAGAATCTTGTTGTTGTTGATTCGTCATCACGTGTGGAGTGTTACATCTCGAACTATTTGGAGTGGTACATAACGAAGAAGGAGTGAGAGGAGAAGTTGTCGTATTTCTTCGATTCGAAGAAGTGGTGGTCACTGTAATGCTGACCATATCGGATGATTCTTGTGTGTCATTGAAATTTGTTGTTGTTGTTGTTGTTGTATTCAAGTGATTCATGGCATCTCGAGATGGATTTAATGAATCATTATCTCGAAACACATGATTTGAAGAAAAGGTTTCAATTTGATGATTCATTGAAATTAATTTGTTTTCAAAAGTGTGATGAGAATGACGAGAAGAAAGAGGAGTCATCGATGATGACATCATTATGGGAGTATCCTTGTTCTCATTGAAAGGAAGATGACATGGATGATGCCGACAAGAACTTTGAGTCATCAAGATTTGACAAGTGTTGTCATTGTCATTATGATTGGAATATTCATGAAGAGAAGAAGAAGAAGGATTGTAGGATGTTGTCAGAGAAGAGTTGTCTTTTGTGGTGATGCTGTTGGTGGTGGTGGTGGTGCTGTTATTACTAGTCCTGTTATTGTTGTTGTTGTTGTTGTTGTTGGAAAGAGACATTGGAAAGTCTTTTTTAGGAAAAAATCTTGTGGTTGTTGTGGTTGAATGAGAAGAAATATTATTACTACTCGATCGAGGGAACAAAGAGTGAACGAAGACCACCAGCACAAATAAGTGGTGGATGGGTTGGAGATGGGTTAATATATTTTTTTTAATGACAAATGACATTTTAATGGATCCTTTTCAAATGAATGTTCAAGCAATTTTCAAGGTAGAATTTCCTCTTTTACAATTCTAATTCAATGAAAACTCTTTAGATTTGTACATTTCACTTGTTTCTCTAAATTCTCAAAATTGATTTTTCGATTTTTTTTAACATGAAAATGAATTCAAGAAATGAATTTTGAAAATAAAAATTTAAATAAATAATTATTATTCCTTAAGTTTCAAGAACGACACTTAAGGATCAAGACATTCTTTCCATCCCTTTCATGTTCATCCAAACAAAAATTTCACACATCATCCTTCAGGTGTCACTTTTTTGATCAAAAAAAAATGACACAAAAACGTCCAGGACTCAACGAACTCTTCCCAGAGCTCTCTCCCTCTTCTTCCCAACAACACAACCAACAAACCAACACCTCTCTCAATAAATCCTTTCAACAACAAGAACAACCAAACCATTCTCCTCCGAATCCGAATCCTCTCAATCCTCCATCATCACGTCTCGACACTTCTTCCTCACCATTATTATTAACCACTAACAATCTTCAACAACATTCTCATCATCATTTTAATTCTCACACTTCTTCTTACACAAGTTCGAGTTTGGATAATGGTTCCATTCCACAGAATTCTTGTTGTGAATTATTGGGAGAATTTGATGACAATATTCCAACCATCGCAATGATGGAAAATTCCATTCCAGAAGAGAGTAGTGACATGATTCTGTTGGACCGTGTGGAAACAGATGATTCTAATAATAACGACACATCCATGTCATGGAAAACAAATCAAGTGGTGATTCAAATCTCTACACCAAGACAGATTCAAAAGGACTTGGAAAATACGGTCAAGAAATTGGAGGAATTCATTGCACACAATGAACGTGCGAAACAAGCGATGGAAACTCTACAGAAATACTTTTTTAAGAGAACGGTTCGAAAGAATTTGAAAAGTAGGTTTTTGATTGATGAATGATGTGTGGAATTTGAGACATGTTCTTCTTCTTTTTCACAATGATTTTATCAATTATATGTATGATTGAAAATGTACATCAAATATTCATGTTTCATATCCATGACTGAAAATGTACATCAAATGATTTATATTAATTGAAAATGTACAACTCAAATGTTGTGAATGACAAATGTCAACACACTCATAGAATTATTCAACATGTCTAAAAAACGCAAGCACGTCATTAATGAAATAATCTCCACAGAAAAATCCTACGTCTCTGATTTAAAGACCATCATGGACGTTTATTATAATCCAATTGTAAAGAAGGGAATTGAAGCACGTGAAAATATTGATGGTATTTTTGTAAATGTTGAAATGATTTATAATTTGAATGAAAAACTCTATTCTCGATTACTTTTGGCACAAGAGCATCAAACGAGATGTGAAAATAGACTGAATGAAATGGTTGACCAATGGATAAAATCTCTTCGTAGTATCACAAGTCCTTCTCTTGGTGTGACTTCTCCAAGACGTGACACCATAACTGCTGACATTTCTTCACATGGAACCACTGCTGCTAGTCATCCATCGAACACTCCAAATTTAAATGCTAATGCACTTTTAAATACAGTGACTGATAGAAATTTACATGGAACTGGATCCTCAGCTTCTTCCATGTCAAACGAATCATTTAGTACAGAGACAACAACTCCATCCATAACTGCTCCAACAAGTACTTCTAAAAAAAAGAAGAAAGATAAAAAGAAAACTGGTACCATGAAAGCATATATCAAGAAATTGACTTTTAGCAAATTGCCTGCAATTATGGAACTTCAAACAGAACAAGGTTCTTCTACTGGTGCTGGAGGAACTTCGAGAAACAACCACAGTGGAAGTTCTACTCCAGGTCAAATCAAATCATTTGGAGGAGCTTTTGCAGAAATGGCTCCATTTATGAGACTTTATACAGATTATATCAATAACTTTAGTCAAGCAACAGAAATGTTAAAAGACAGAAGAAAAAAGAACCAACAATTGAATTTGTATTTGAACGTGAGTATTTTGTTGACGTGACCTATTATCAAAACATTTCACTCTCTTTTCTGATTTTACCGAATTTGATGTCATGTTTTTTAACACATCATGACCTATTAACATTTCTCTTTTGAATCATTATTCACACACATACAGAAATGTAAAGAAACAAGAGAAGAATGCAGAGGATTAGACATTGCTTCCTTTTTAATTTTACCAGTTCAACGTATTCCTAAATATCAATTGTTGTTGAGAGAATTACTCAAATACACACCAAAGGGACATCCTGATCATGGTCCTCTTTCAGCAGCTCACAGAACAATGATTCAAGTGGCAAATCATTTGAATGAAATGAGAAGGCAAAAAATTGCCTTTACTAGAGTTCTTGATATTAAATCAAGATTGACTGTATTGAGTTTGCAACTTGTGAATGCCATGAAAAACTCACCAGTTGAAAACTTGATCATGAAACACAACTTTAACTCGATCGAACAGGTGAAAAATTCCATTATCAAACCTCATAGACATTTTGTCAAGTAAGTGTCGATAATTATATTTTAACACAAAATGTGTGTGTGTGACGAACATGTGAACGTTTTCACACGACACGTGTGTGTGGTGGTGTCTGATGTACATATACACATGAACGTTATATATCTGATGTACACTTTTGTAGTGAAGTATTGGTGAATGTAATTCGAGAAAAAGTATCACCAATGAAACTTCAATGGCTTGAAAAAGCAGTCAATTTAGATACTCCACAAACAGAACCAATTCAATTCGAAAGTTATTTATTCAATGATTATTACTTGTTAATCATTAAGGGAGTGAAAAACGAAAACAAAAATGGAGACGATTCTGCATTTGTCACACTGCCAAGTGCTTCTGCAACAGCAATGGCCACTGATCGATCGAACTATAGTGTGTTTTTAAAGACCCCACGAGACACGATTGATTTTGCATCTACTGATGAAATCCTTGGGCAGAAAGAGTTAACAGCTCCATTCATTGTTCAGCCATTTTACTTGTCAATGAGTGATTTTATTCTTGATCCAAAGGATCCTTGTGGTAAGTTTTTTAACTTGTGAGGCATGTCAATAATTGACATTTGAATACTCAAATTGCATTTGAAAATGATTTTTAATGACCATCATGACATCTCAAAATGCTTATCCATGTACCGTTTTGTGATCAATTTCTACAGCCATTAAATGTCGTGATTACATTAGTGGTGGAGAATTTAAAGTAATTTTCGACTCTGATGATGTTCGAAATGAATGGTACAATAACATTGTGGACAAGAAGAATACTGAAATTCAAAAACTTGTCAAACAAAGTAAGTTCTTGTTGAAATCAATGAATTCCTCTTTTTCACAATGAATGCATTCAACAGTGACTGAAAAACACACCAAAGCTAAAATGAATGTCAAGGAATATCATGGAAGTGAAACAGCTCGTGCTAGAGAAGTAGAAGAGACAGAGATTCAAGCCCGACAACTTGCTATTGAAAAGTTTAACAAAATTGCAGAATTCATTCAAGAAAAGATTAATATTCAAAATAGATTTATCAAAATGAAACAAGATTTTGAGACGATCAAGAAGACGTTTGATAAGGAATATGACAAGTATCAAACTCTCAAAATGATCCTCAGTAGAATGAAAGAACAACCAGATATCTATGAAAAGAAGCAGAAACAAGTGTTAGATTATGAAACGGAAATGGTCAAGACAAAAACAAGATTGAAAGACGCGTGTGACCGTTTACAAAAAGGTGAAATTGTCTTTAAGCAAATGATTGAAAGGACAAAGGAGTGTGACGAAGTTATTCTAATGTGTTTGAGAAATGATATTGAATCCTTGAGTGCATTCTTTGGAGATTCACAAATTTTAGATCAACCAGAAATTGTTGATTTGAGTGATGTGACAAGGAAAATGCAATACGTTGAAACTGATTTGTTTTATCAAGAAATTGAACACAAATTCCCCAAATCCAAGCAACAACCACTTTCTGTCTCTTCTCACAACTTGATCATTAATTCAAGTTTCCACAAGGCAATTCCTGCAATTGTCGCTGCAGATTCTTCCTTTGAAGAAGATACCTCTAGTGAAACTGAATCAACTGCAAGCAATGCTCAAGTATTGGATGACTACGACGAGGATATTGTTCAGAATCCTTCCAACAACGCTGGAGCTTTTAAAGTTCCAAAACTACCCATTGCTAAAACAGAAGAAACAAAACCAAAAATGGCAATCGATCCATTGGATCAATGGAAATTAAAATTGGAATATGTGGAAGGTCAAAACAAGCAATTTATTGAAGAGAACAATACTCTTCGCAACAATATTGACACGATGGCCAAAGAGTTAGACAATTTGAAGAACAAATTAATTGATGTGACGTCCAAGAATGAACAACTTCAAAACACAAATACTGAACTATCGGTTCAAAATAGTGAACTTTTGAAAGAATTGGAAGATTTGAGAATTTTCAAGAATTTACACACTCTAGATTCTGTTCCCACTAAAAGAAGATCTCAAAGTGTTCCTATTCGTATGTCAATGACCGATCAAAATGACAATCAAGAAGAAGAAGAATCTGTTGAAACAAATGATGCAACAACAACAATTGCTGCTGATACGACTACGACTATCAATACTATAACCACAGCTATTTCTAATAACGACCACGAGGACGACAACAACGATCGTCAAGAACCTTCCACCAATTCGAGTGGAGATGTCAATGAAAAGAAAGTACTGGAAGGTGTGGCAACAACCTCTTCGATGGATCTCAGCGTCAAACAACAAACTTCCACCACGACTACAAGTTCACAACCAAATTCAGAGATTCCACCAACCACCAATGTGTCAACAACAACATCAAAATTGGAAGAATTGGTTGCAAAATTGCAAGAAGAAAATCGTGTGTTGAAAGAACAACAAGCTTCTAACAAACCCCAACAACAAGAACAACAATCAACACTACTTGATGCTCAGAATAATAGTCATGACAACAATAACATGAAGGACAAACATTTGGAACTTCAACTTCAAAACTTGAAGAATTCGATGGACATTGCGTTTGTGGATTCTGATTTTGATACAGATGAAGAGTCACACTCTCCAAGCAATTCCTCAAATTCCTCCAATTATGGAAAACCAACAATTTCAACCCATGTCATGATTGGACAAGGAGGACTTTCGAATACTCCACTCACTCGAACAGGAACTCTGACACGATCATCACGTATTCAAGAACATGTTGAAAAGTATGAACAATTGTCACGAACGAATGATTCAAGGGTTGGACGTAAAAAGAATGCTGTGAGTGATCTTGTATCCGATGAAGACAGTCAGAATATGAGCCTTGACAACAAGATTTTAAAGATTACCATTCAAACGATTCAATATCAGTTGCAAACTGAGAGATCTCAACATGAACAGACAAAGAAGTCTCAAAACGCTCTTCGTGAAGAGGTTGCCATCTATAAGAAGAAACTTGAAGAAGCGAACAAGACGATGGAAGAAATGAAGAAAATTATATTCGTTCATTTCGGTTTAGATATTCCCAAAACACCAAATAATTAAAACGAGTCACAACCATTCACCTTTAAGAGTCATATGGATGCAGTGGTGGTAGGTTGTTGTTGTTGTTGCATACTGTAAAATGTCACCACTGGTGCAAAAACCTTTCAGAATAAAACACTGTGTTATTTATCATTTCAAATGCGAAACTTGTTTGAATGGTCATCAAACTTCTTGCAAGTTGAACTAATGAATAGCAAAACTCTTATCTTTGAGGTAGAGACTCTTGGTACCATAATCATCCCAATCCTCAAAGGTCACCACAACGTTTTCAAAGGAGGGTAAGCTTGCAATCACCGAACCACCCATCCAGGCACCAAATTGTCTCATAGGATCTGCAATCACCCTGAATGGCTTAAAACTTTTTTCATTATTCTCCAATTCAATCTTGGTTCGTTCTTGGAAGCCTTTTAGCAGTGTATTTCCTCCACTCAATATGATTGAGGAATAGTATTCTTTTCTGACATCAATAGGACAACTCTTAAAAGTGTCAAACACAAGATCAGCCAATCCCGGAGCTTCCTTTCCAACAAGATATGGATTAAACAAGAGTTCAGTACAAGAGAATAATTCCTCATCAAGCTTGATGATTTGGCCATCTGGTAATTCATAATTTTGTTGCAGACTCGTAATTGGCTTTTTCAATTCCTTTTCGTAATCCGTGGCCACATAGGCCATACTCTCCTTAATTTCCCTTACGAAATGATGTTCTGAAGAGGATGCAAATCGATATCCCTTTCCATACAATAATCGCTGTAAGTAATGAGTAACATCTCTTCCTCCGAAATCTAAATGACGCATAGCATAATCAATAATATATCCCTCATAGACTGGCACAGTATGAGTGATGCAATCACCAGAATCAATCACCAATCCCGTTGTTTTTCCAACACTATACAATGAAAGAAGAGGTTGAGGCATGAAGGACAAGCCAGCAATTTCAAACACCTCAAACAAACACTCGGCAAGTTTTTCCTTCTCGGATTTCGTCATCATGGGATTTTCAGTGATCAGAATGAGCGTTTCCTGAAGCTCCACATCCAGTACGTCCAACAAGGCATATTCAATAAGGAATTCCATTTGCTCCCAATCCACCACACGACCCTTCTCCATCGGATAGAAGAGTGTATGAGAATGTCTGGATTCAAGAGCCTTATCACCCACAATATATTCTTCATCAAGGTAATCATCATCTTCGGTGAGTTGTTTGGTTTTTTCTTGCTCTCCTTCTTCTTTTGCCTCTTCCGTTATTATGGACGTCTTTCCCAAACGACGAAGTCGTTTCATATGAAGCTTTCGGTATCTCTCCACAATTTCTCGTTCATCTTCAAGATGAGGCAATCCAACAACATTCTGAAAGCAACACGAAGGTATTTCCTCTCCAGCTAATCCAGCCTTAAAGACCCCACTTCCAAAATCAATCACCACTGGTGGTGGAAGATCATACTGAGAATCGGTGGATTCCGAATCGCCCAACACATTATCCGATGCAGGCATTCGTGTCTTATTTTTTACTTTCAAAGTGTTGATTTAAAGGCGAACAAAAACAACAAACGGAACAAAGCACTGATCTTGTTAAGCACTGATCAGTGCTTACTTTCAATTCGGTTGATCTCCCTTAAGACGCGCGATCAGAGTCTTTGTTAATTGAAACACAATAGAATTCAGAAATGCAAATAAATTCAACCTAAGAGTTATATGTAAAAGGTTTTATAATAATTTACTGCTGGCGTGACCTCAATGCTTGATTCAAATTACCAATCATCGTCCCAATCGTCATCATCAGAATTCTCCTCCATTAAGAGAGGATGTTTCGAATGAGGTGGGTTAATAATATCGATCACGCTTTGAGGGAATCTTTGCGGCTGTTGTTGAAATGAACGTGACAGAGTAGGAGGAGGAGGTGGAACCTTTGGGTTGAGCTTGTTTGCAAATCCTGAGATGGTTGGTACTGGTGGATGATCTTTTGAGAAAATGAAGCACTGCATTTTATGCTTGATGGCGTTTAACACATGTCCAACTTTTGAAGCTCGATTGGGAATGTCACTTTTCATCCAAGCCAAGAGAAGATCAGTAATCTTCACTGTGTTCCACATATCAAAAGGAATTTGATTCAAAAAAGCTTCAAGCTCTTCACATGATAATTCTTTCACAAGGCTATCCAACCTATGTTCGCATAATGAGTTTCCAGGTTCTTCATTGAGAGCAACATTTAAAACACATGACCAATGTGCCATGATGCTTTGAAGGAATTGATCTATTTCTTGCTGATGGTTGCAATATTTTAATTTCAGTCTAAAGAATGTTCTCCACAATGTCATCCATCGTGTTGATATTAAAGATACTGTTTCTGGTGCACTCTCTACTGTTGAATTCATCTCTTGCTTGAGATCATTCACCACATCTCTCAAAACATGATAAAACTGGAATTCCATCAAAAGGTCAATCACTTTTTCCACAGCCACCACACTACTGCAAAAACGATTCAATAACTCTGTAAACGAATAGCCATATACTAATTTGAAAGCAAATTCAACACTTGCCATCAATCGTTCCATTTCATCACATCCATCACATTGAAATATGTAAAACTTGTTGTGATATTCATCGCACCGAAAATATTTTGCAAATATCGGAGATTGCTGCAACACTAACTGATGAACATGAAAAGCAGTGGAAGGACAATGATCATCGTTCTCTTCTTTTTTGAAAACCAATGAGCAGTAGCACTTGCTACTTGTTTGTTGTTTGCATTGGATGCGAATCTCAAAATCACTCAAAGTTGGATCATTCCAAAGGCTTTGAATAAAGGCCACCAGCGAGTGTTCTCCAGAAGACATTTTTTGGAACTTGGAACCAAGAGAGATCTGTTTGAGAATTAAAAGTTCATTGTGCATGTGTCGTGTTAAGAGCTCTTCCTCTTTTCCTTAGTGTGTAATTCGTACCTTTAACCATGTACGATCTCAGAGTATATTTTCGAGGTTGATTGAAACAACCTCTTCCTCTTATAAAACCTCACAAAATTGTAAATCACAAACTAGCCGTTGTCATATGACAACGAGGTGTTGATCGATGACAATCGGATTCCATAAAACTCTTGGTGAGTTTCCAACTCTGGACAACACAACAACAAAAGAAAAAAAAATGACGACACGGCTGGTGGACTACTTGGCCGTTGTGGGTACGAATTTGGATCCGAGAGACCACTTAATTACAACCAGCACCAGCACCAGCACTGCCACTACTACTACTACGACTGTTCCGATGATGGGTGGTGATGAAAAGAGGATCCTATTCAGAGATGGTCCTCTCAAGACTGAAGATGAGAAGGATGGAGAGCAAGATGGAGAAAATCATGATTTGGAGGATGTAACAACAAGTACAAGTACAAATGAATTTAATTCTAATCAAATATTGTTTACGGATAAGGTGAAGAAACCCATCATACTGGATCGATATCCGAAGGAAGATTTTCCTAATTATCCATTATCCAATGAAATTCCGTTATTTTGCTTCCCGAGTGGAGAAATTAGCATTTCGGTTGATGAATGCACATTACCATCGTTCTTTACATTTGTATTGACAGGGTCTGATGGTAACAAGACGTATGGTGCTTGCTTGAATGTATGGGAGGAATATAATTTAGATGATTTGATGCTTCCTTCTCGAAAAGCTCAAGTTGATGAAGATTTAATCTCTGTTGTTTTTGATCCAATCAAAACAGAACGAAAATCCTCAACCATTTACATGAGCAAGAGCATTTGTATCATATCTCACTATCCATTTTACAATGTATTTAAATTCTTTTTAACCCAAATGTACCGTATTAGTATTACTCCATCCAAGATTCCAATTGAAAGATTTATCAGCAATTTTGTGTCAGAAGTGCCACTTCCATCTCAGGGAAAGGTACAAGTACATTACAGCATTGGAGACAAAGAAATTTATATTACACGACCACCACCCAATGATCTGCCGTTAGCAGAACTTGATTTTGAACTATTATTTAGCGTTTTGTCACTGGACAATATATTAATTCTATTTGACTTGATTTTGCAAGAACGAAAAATTTTATTCATTTCGGAGCACGTTGGTATTTTAACACCTGTTGCCGAGATTATTTGTCAACTTTTATTTCCCTTTAAGTGGCATCACATTTATATTCCTTTGCTCCCAGCCAAGTGTGCTGAATTCTTATTTGCTCCTGTTCCATTCATTATGGGTATACAACGACAATCCATTACTAATATTGAGATACCAGCGGACGTATTTCAAATTGATCTTGATAATAATCTCATAGTTTGCAACAAGCAACAATCTATACCCAACCTTCCAGAGAAACAAAAATCTAAACTGAAAAAAACCTTGTCAGATATTGTAAAATGCAGAGTTGACTCATCCCGAAGTGTCGAGAAGAGACATTTCTATGATTTAGCATATTCCATGGCTCCATTGCCAGATGATATTGATCCTATTACAGGAGAGAGTTATGTGTTCCCTACTAAGGAGGTACGCCTTGCGTTTTTTAATTTTTTCGTCAATCTCTTCGGTAGATATAGAACCTATTTTAAAGACGTTGACGATACAGATAAGGAATACTTGATCAACTTGGATTTGGAAGCACACTTCAGAAAAAAATCTTTTATTGCTTTTCTTCCAGAACAAGCTCAGCCCTTTATGACCATCTTCTTACAGACACAGTCCTTCGAAAGATTTTTACTAGATCGTCTGGAAAAAACCAATCAGCATGAAGTATTGCTATTTGATGAACACATTATTGAAAAGAACAATAAGGATGCATTTCGATTCAAAAAGACACCTCTTCACTTTATTACCAAAAATTATTCTATCTCGAAAACCTTGATGAGTCTGTCCCCAGATTTAAGCAACTTACCTGCCACCACCGAGCCATACATTTACTCTCGATTTCCAACCTCTTTCGATCATGGTTTGTTCACGAAACGAGAATATTCTCAATTACTAGTTTCAGAGTCAGAAATCAAGTCAGACAACGAAATTAACCTCTCATGGAAAGCATGTATTACCACACTGTCATCCCTTTCAGGACATGGAATGCCAAACTCTTCCTCCACAGACACATCTCCAAGATATGTGCCATTCATCAGTAGCAGTAGCAACAATTCCAAACTGGGAATATCAAACATGTTATTCGACGAGCTGAGTAATAGCAATTATTTCAACAGATTTTCATTCAATACTCACTCTGAATGTTATCATTGCCATCACATGTGTAATGAGAACGAAATTAGAACAGGTTGGAATTTAAAGAGTGCACAAACTTACACCACACAATGTTCCATGTGTAAGAAACCTTTTGTTCCTCGATTTGAAGTCTACTTTACACTTGACAGCGCTTCAACAGAAGAACAACAAACTACAACTCAATTAATCACAAGTGTTGAATATCTCTCTCCTCTTGTATTAAGGAAAGAAATTGACAATCTAGTTTCGCATGATGTCAAAGCTGACTCTGCATTAGTTTGGCAACATCCAGTTCTGTTCTGGAATTTAATTGTGCATTTCAGATCATCACCCTTACCCCTTAGCTTTATTTTCCCATGCATTGATTGGAACGAGGTGATTACTCATCTTGTCACAACCTTAACTCAAAAGAGCTCTGCGATCATTCTTTAGCCAATGTCACATCACTATGTACATAAACAACAACAATACTACAATACTATATTAACAATGATACCCATCATGATGAGGATGTTACAAAAGTCTCAAAGAACTCGGATTGAACTCGAAAAAAAATGTCTCCAAACACCAAAGATTTTTATCTTGCTCGAACCATGCAAGATGCAATTCACATGTTTGTCACTAGTTTCGGAAAGGAGCAAAACGAAGACACGATTCACAAATTTGAACCAGAACTCTCTCCGAATACGAATATGGTTCAACAAGTTTCTCGTGAGTGTATCCTCTCATTTGGTTCCACTCTTAATTCCTCCGATCGGAGAAGTACTCTTCAAGAGGATGATGAGCAATTGTTTTGGAAAGAATTCACAATTGTGAGTCACAAGACAATGAATTCACATCAAATGTGGAAAAATTTAATTATGATTTCCTTGTTTTTAAATGATGATGAGGATGGTGAGAAGGAACAAGAAGAATTATTGAAGAAGGCTCTTTCAATAATTCAAGAAAAATCTATTCCTTTTATGGGCAATTTTAAATTTTCTTTTTTAATTCCCATTCCTGAAAACAATTCATTGTACACAAAATTGAAAGAGAAAATTAATGAAATCAACAAGACACAACCTCGACATGTTGAAGTGACAACGGCCATGTATGTCACCAAGGACATGTATTGCCACTCATTGTTAGGCTCAAGTCGTGAAATTTCAATTCCTTCCATTGTTTCACATGTCGAATTTTTGGACAAGTCTTCCAAAAGCTATTTGAACAATGTCAAGCTGTACAGTGAAACTCACAAAATTGCGTACGGCGATGAACCCAATATGAAAGATGTTAAATTTTATCAGACTGCGAAATTCGTCATTCCTTCACGTAACCAAAATGGTGAAGAAAATGAAAAATTTGTGGAACGATTTATTGTCCATGCGAAGAGTGAAATTTCTTCATGTAATGCTCCAGTTTCGTGTTGTGCCATGTTTTATGGTAGAAAGGCGAAAAGTGCCTTCTTGCATGATGTGACTGTTCGTCCTCAATTTCGACAACAAGGATTAGCACAATACATGACAAAAATTATGATGGAAAGAGCGTTTTTCGAGTATGAGATGAATTGTGTGACTTTGACAGCTGTTGGATCAGCGAAAGAAATTTATCATCGAAAATTTGGATTTGAAGAATGTGGACATGTGGAATATATTAACAGAGCTTTCAATGAATAAACAGAGAGGGCGATCCAGAGCATTAAAAACCAGCCCAAAAGAAAAAATCAACTTTTATTTTGAGTAAGCACACCGTGAGGTGCTCTTCCACCCTCGAATTCATTCGGTCACATAATTCCTCATCGTAATTTGGTTCTTGCTTTAATTGGTTCTCGACTTTCTTGTTTTCATTAATGTTATTCAATTCCAAGTTTAACATTTGAAGCCTGGGCCGAAGCACCTCGCTCCTTAACAAAGCCAAAGCACCAACATTCGAAATTCTGTTTTGTCCCAAATTTAAAGCCGTCAGAGAGATGACATACCTGCTGTCTGCTATGCATTGAGCTCCTTTATCACTAAGTCCATTTAACTTTAAATTTAAGTATCTCACTTGTTTCAACAAAGGGCTCGAGGAAAGTGTTTGAATTCCTTCATCTTCCAGTCGATTCCATTCCAAATCGAGATGCCTTAAATTTGTGAAATGAAACTCTGCAGAAACGAGTGAATTGATGCCTGCCGATCGTAAACCACAATGGCACATTTTCAGAACTCTCAAATTTAGACACAATACTACATTTTGCACTAAATTTGAAACACCTTCTGCAGAGATTGAGTTTTTGGACATATCTAGATGTGTCAAATTGTTCAGTAATGCGACGCTTTTCACACCACGAACACTGCAGTTCGTTCTTTGTAAAATAAAACTTTGTAAATTTTCTAACATTCCACTTGTCGTCAATTCATGAATCCCTTCATCTCCAATCATGCAGTTCATTGAAATATTTAAATAGGTCAATTTGTTTAAATGTTGACAACGAGATATTGTTTGAGCTCCTTCATTCGAAATTGAATTTCCTTGCAAATCAAGTTGTGTGAGTTGTTGAGTGGTATTCTGAAGAGAGAATATTTTGTGGATGCATGCATCTATTATTTTACATTTTGTGATTTTCAAGCAAGTCAGTCTTGCATGTTTCATCAATGATCGCGACAAGTCATCCCATTCTTCCATCTCGATCGTGGTTATGTGTGACACTTCTAAATCCTTGATTTGATATCCCATCTTGAGGAATTTTCGAAGGAAATTAAATTCTTCTTCATTCTCAATATTTCTAAAAGAATATTTCAATCGTCGGGAAAATGCAAGCCATTGTTTACACACTCGTCGATACTGTAGAAAAATTAGTCTCGGAGAGAGAAATTGAAGAATGTGAGAACACACAAGGTCATCCATCCATTCGAGATTTTGAAATGATGATGCGAGATGATGATCTCCCTCTCTGTGTGGATCGTAGTCATTCAATTCAAACCAATCATTTGATTTTAACTTTTTGGGCGGATCCAATTCTGAAAGATCCGAGGAACTCACTAACGACGAAGAGCATCGGTTCGTTCTCTTTTTAAGTCCCGAGGTGGATGAGATCATGTCAATAATTTTTTTGATTGTTTCCCTGAAAAAAAGGAAAAGTTTATCCTTCTTGCAATTCCCACTAGAGAGATCAAGTGAAGCATGGCTTTTCCAAATTACACATCCCAAACGTTTCTAGCAAGAGTATAGGGAGTCACGATCATTAAATAGAGGCCACCAAAAACAAACTCCCAAAATGCAAAGAGTGAAGCAGATACAACAAAGGGAATGTTAGCTCCATCCAAAGTAGAAACCAAAACAATTAAGGATATCAATAATGGAATGGTGATACACAGTGGACATGCTCCAAAGGTAAAGAAGGCATAATGTTGCTGTTGATCTGGCTCATACTTCATCTTTGATTTTTTACCAGATTCGTCACTAATCACATCCACAGAGACACTAATGGTTTTCTTATCCAGATTGGTTTTTGTTGCAATTTCCCAGGTAATCCATGCAGGTAATCCACAAATCAAAATGAACATGATCAGCCAACATGGTGTGAATACAGTTCTCCAAGGCTCTGAAATGATGCCATCTATTTTTAAGGGTATGAGAAGCATTTGTACTCCAATCATCACTAATATGACGAAAATAAATGTCAGAATGGTAAGTGTAGAAATGTCTGTAATGTGTTGCTTATGAGCTTGATTTTCAAATTCTTGAAACACTGTAATTTTAGGCGCTTCCTTTTTTCTTTCTCTGGCTTTTGGTGTTGAGACCATTTCGTCAGTTCTTGTACATTTGGATGCTGACTCTGTTTCATCATCGAAAGCAGTGGAATCGTCAAAGGTATCTTCATAGTCACCGTCATCATCTTCTTCAGTTTCAGTACCATTAGATGCCTCATCTTCTGAAAATTCAATAAAGTCTTCGTCATATGGCTGCGAAATATATTTTGCTTTTGAATAGAACTCTCTTCTCTTATGCGCACGGATCTTGTAAGCAAAATAGAAATAATCTGGTGTATTCACTTTCAAACTAGGTCGTTCTTTTAACATATCTGCAAATTGTAACCTCCTTCGCACATATTTATGCAAAATATATGCAAAGCAAAAGCCAACAAATAATGTATAAACACATAGACAAGGTATTGAAAATGATGTCCAAAGAGAAGTCTTGAACCAAAACCATTTGAGACCGAATAGAAAGGCGCAAAAATAGAATGTGTACTGCCCTAAAACAATTGCAACAAAATGAATAAAGTGTGAAGCATCATAAAATCCATGTTTGCAGAATATGGTCTCTCGCAAACCCAATGAAATATTTCCAACAATTGAGAATAAAAAAGAAGCGAAAAATGGTAAGAAAACGAATAATAGGGTGTTCTTATCGTTTTTGGCAATAACTCCATCTTCTTGCAATCCAAATGTAATTGTAGAAATCATAAAGCAAACTATGGCCACTAGTGGATTGAGCACAAGTGAATTAAATAAAAGATATTTTCTCGAATTTTCATGTCTATTCTGTAATAGTATTCGTTGCTTCAGAAAGTATTTCTTTTTTCTGAGACGTATTAAGTGGAAACGGAATTTGTTACGTTGAGGAAAATCAAAATCGTGAGAATATGACAACAACATGGAGTTGTTTTGAATATGTTTTGAGTTAAAAAATGTTAAATATCGCTCTCTCCAAAGGCAATCCATGCAAAGAGTCATGTACCATCTCTTGCAAACTAAGTTGTAATTATTGTCCTCGACATATTGAATTCCTAGAAAGGTAAAAATATGAAGTAAAACCAAATCAGGAAGCTTCATGACGAGGCAATCGTTTTTGAGATTACTGTCAGATTTCTCAGTACTATTTGAATTCTTTACAGAGAGTAACACATTGGTTCCTAAATTGATCAAAGCAGGAGAAGAGTATAAAAAGTTGTTACCACCTGACTCGGAAATTTTGGGTGAAGTTAGTCTGGCAGATAAATTCACATCTTTTGTGTCAATATTATCTTCAGTAAATCTAACAAGTGCGTAGTCTTTTGATCTAGGAGAAAGATTCATATGATTTCTATGTTCTTCTCCAGTACGTGGAGCCTTAATGTGCTCAGACAGGCTGTACGAATTTCTGTGAACAGCTGTCAAGGCTTCCTTCCTTTTACGATTTTTTTCTTCTGATATATTCGATTTTATGCTAATTTCTGTTGAAGTATTACTCCCTCGACGATGTGACACTATTCTCGATTTTTTGGAGTCATTCTCTGGTGATATATTTGTCGTATTTGGAGTTTTGTACTCCCTATTGTCGTCGTGAGTGACTTTGATCGATGGTAAGGTTGGTGGTGGTTTAATTTCAGGTATGGTTGTTGTGTTGGGAGAAGAGCATCCAGATAAAGAATGATAAGACTGATCAACTTGCAAAGAGGCATTGTTGGGGTTTGCTGGTGGTGTAGAATTAGTATGAATATCTAGTAGGAGGTCATTGTTATTATTAACAACAGAAGAGGGAGTTGTTGTCTGCATGGATGAAAAAACAATATCATCTATCAGTAGTGTTCCATTCGGAATTGTTTCATCACTGGTCGCAGAAATTATATCTTCCTCAGCTCGGTTGTTGTTTGTTCCTGCAGCCATCGAGTAACCACTAATACTTGATGTTCCATCACATTCAGCATCCAAAGCGAGATGATTTGAAGAGGATGATGAAGTTGTTGAGTGTATGGATCGCTGGTGATGAGTATTGTTGTTGTTGTTCATCGTTGAAAATGTTGGTTGCTTTCCTCCGACAGCAGCATGTTGAGCGGGGTTTAATGTCGCAATAACAGGCAATATGACTACATCATTACGGAGTGATGATGGTTGTTCAAGCTCTTGTTGTTCTGTAATGATGTTGTTATTGGTACTTTCGATGCTATCGGAAGATGATGTTGATATTGAATATTGAGGTTGATCATCACCCAGTAACAATGTTGTTCTGGATGTACTTTTACTATCTATGTTTTTCAACGTTTCGTTGTTTTTGTCGTCCTCTTCGTTTGTTTGTTCATGGTGTGCACCGACAGGACGATCACCATCGGTCGAGTTGGCCATTTTTGTTGCTGGATTTATTTGTTGTTGTCTAACAAGTTTCCAATTAATTGATCGACCGAAAACTTAATTGGAGGCAATCGGTTCTCACAACGCTTTGAAGGCAATCTTTGATCGTTGCTTTCTCATTCTCTTTTTATACACTCTTGACAAGAAGAAGACATCTAACTTGTGTCCATTTCAATCCAAGGTCCAATTTCGCTATCTTGGTCTCTTTCTGATAAACTGCAAACGCCTTCACTTGTTGTATAGTAATTGTATTTTCTGGATTCAGTATCCGTGTGTTGGGGAGTACTGCAATGATCTTCTGGGCTTTCAGGACGATGAGCTAATGGTGAATTGTCATCTTCAAGCATTAATTTTTTCTTCTTCTTTTTAAGAGCAGAAATGACCTTCATGTGAGACAAGGATTCATCTTTGCTGTCTGATGTTTGTTGAGATAGGGTCTGGGCTTGCACAGTACTGGTAGTAGAAACAGCCTCTGTTTCAGCTTTTTCACTCATGTCTGAAACGAGCGAACTTTCACTATTCGCAACCACGTTATTGAAGGTAACTGCATGTTTTTTGATTACTGAGTTTTTCTTATTCCTCCTGGATCTGCTGCTAATTGAAGCTTTATCGTCAACCCCTTCTGCTTCGTCGCTACTCGAACTACTGCTTGCAGTTTCTTTCAGCACAGAGGTTTGTGCTTTTGACTGTTTCTCCCTAACTTCGTTAAGTTGCATCGCCGAAACAATCACATCATCAACACTCGATGTTAGTGGTTCTTGAGTTGTCTGTTGTAGATCATTTGTAGAAGCTGAAATAGACACATTTGAGCTTAATTTCACACTCTCTATTGTTGTTGTTGCTGTGGTTGTTTGTAACGAAGATGGAACCTTTGATGTCGCCTCAGCACCAAAATCATTGTTTGATGAAGAAGGTGCAGTCAATGAAGCACTCTCTGAGAAGCTCTTAATTTCTAGAGATTCCCGTTTCTTTTGTAGAGCTTGTAACATTCTCTTTGAAGACCAATGTTGGTGTTTCTTATCGAAAAGTGCCTTGGGATGCACGGATGAGCATTTTCCAGTCTCAAAGTTGAACAACTTCTTTCCTTCGAACACCATTTTCATTGACTTAAATACGCTTCCATGTATAGCAGCAATAGAACGGTCAATGTTGGTGTTATCAATTTTTGGTACGTTATACACTTCAGCACGATCATATAAATATTTTTGGATTTGCCGAATGTTTTGGAAGTACTTGACATACTTGTTGTTTCTTGGCTCGAGTGTCATGTACTTGGCTCTAATGGCAAATCTTTCTTTGTGCTTTTGTTGGTTGCTGATGTAAATGATATATGGCAAAATGCATGTGGGATGCTTCTTCATCAAATCTACAATGAAATCAGTGAGTAAGTGCACTCCCTCCACAACGAGACCCTCATTTCGCTCGATCGATTGCTCAATAATTTTTTCTAATTGTTCAATAACGAGTTTGCATTGTCTTCTGAAACCCTCTACTGTCAACTCCTCTGGAGTGACTTTATCCTTAAGTGCTTTTCCTTCTTCAGTGGTAAGCAATGCTTCTCCTGCATGGTAGGTTGATGCAAACAGTACTGGCTCTTCATCTTTAGAAATAAATGCTCTCAACATGTGTCTTATGTTATCAGTCGAAAGTACTTTGGTAATTCCTAAACGGGAGGCAATCAAAGAAGCCAATGTACTTTTTCCAGTACCCGATGTTCCTCCAAACAAAATGATGAGAGGTCTTTTTCTTTCTTGTATAGAACAAGCAATCGTAAAATCTCTTATTCTATTTGCTCTGTTATACCCAAAAACATTGAGAGCTATTCTAATAATTTCTTGAAATTGATTTCGTGTAAGGAAAACAACGAACGCTCTGTCATATTTTTTTCTGTGATTTTTCGTAATGGAAGCATTTTGTTTAAGCATATATGTGATCTCTCTAATTAGATACGATTTGCTTTTCACGTGTTTGTCGTATCTGAGAATTCTCTTCTTTGAGGAAATGATATTGGGATTATTTGGAGATGACCCAAGAACGTTAATACTGGGTAAGCTTCCATTTTTCATTTCGTTTTGAGAGTCAGACAGGTGATGTTTTATGGGGACTGAGAGAGGAGCACTCGAGTCTGACGAAAATTTTGGTACGAAGCATTGAGAAGATGATGTTGAGATCAACTTGTCATTATTTGGTGAAAGTGAAATGTCATCATTGTGATCATTGTTTTCGTGATCAGAGTCATCAATATCATTTCCGCTGTCATAGGGTGATCGAGAAGACACTTTGTGTTTTCGGTGGTGCTTTTTCTTTTTCGACCTTTTTGAGTTGTTCTGATCATCGCCAGAGGATGGATTTTGGTGGCTTGAACAATCGTAATTATGGAGTGAAATTTTGTTTGCTGCAACCACAGAGTTTGTAGGAGGTGAATCAATAAAGTCGTGTAGTGTCGTGTTTTCCTTGTCGTCCTCTCGTTCGGACTCGCTGGTGTCTCCCTCTGAGGAGCTACTTGAGTTGTCCACCACAACGTCGAGAGCAACTGTAGAATTCTTTGCAACCGAAGAGGCAAAAGAAGAAGCACTCTCTCTTGGGGTTGATGTATGATTTGATGAATGGTTGTTGGAGTGTTGGTGGGAGAAGGTGGCAGTTGATTCATCACGATCGGAAGTAGAATAAATATTTACATCTGATGAATAATTGTTGGTATCAACGTGATTGTTGATCTCTTCTAAGTACTCGTCGTCTTCGGAAGAATGTTTTGATCGTTCGGAAAGCTGTTGTTTGTGTTTTTGAAGCAAAAGGTTGGTTTTTGCTTCGGAAAGCCATTTGAAGACTAAATCCGAAATTTCTGCTGCATCACTTTGTTTACATCCCATGATTAAAAGGGTGCTCAATACGTGATAGTGAGCATAACAGGATATGCGCTGGTATTCCTGTGACTGGGGCAATTCGGTTGGCTGTTGTTTCTCATCATCGTTTTGTTCTGTATCTAGAACGTAAATAAACACAACCTTATCCTTGGGGTTATTGGAGTTTTGTGGTTGTTGATTTGTTGTTGCTGATGATGATGATACAACAAGATCTATTTGTTCTTTCGGTTCCGACATGATGATCCGTTATACAAAGTAAAAAAATTAGGCAATTACTAAGAGCCTGACAATGGATTACGAATGAGAACGAACAATATCACACGTTCTCGCAATTATCTCTTTTTAGAATGGTACTCAACCCCAAAACCCACAACAATAAGAGTATCAAGTTTGGTCTTCCACACAAGCCGACAAGCTTGAATTTTTTTTGATGGCAAAGAAACCTTGACGAAGCAGCGAGTTTCACATCCAAGTTCTCGAATTGGTTGTGTTGCCATTCAGGAGATGAGTCTCATCCTGGGTTACACATGTGGAGCATCTTGAACTTGTAGAAGGGCGCCTCAATAAAGCCCTCCAACCATCAACCGCCTTTTTTCGTGTCGACATGATATTTACAATAATAATCCTTCCGAAAATATGACGACAAAGTCTATCACTGTGATGCCGATACATCCCTTAGCTTCCAGCCTTGATCCTTATCGTTCAACACAACTGGAACCTCTTCACCGTAGAGAAAAATCAAAACACAAAAATTGTTGTAAATCTACGTGTTCTCATCTCTTCTCGATCAAGTTTTGTTTGTCCCTCATCGATTGGTACTATGGAATTTTTCCAATTTCCAGCAACAACTTCAGCTACTCGTTGCAGTTTGACACACCAATCCAACAATTTTCTTTGGATAGCTTTGAGTGGTGGACAGCATCCAAACAAGCGAAAAGCAATGTTTTTAGCGAGCTGTATGCTACCAACCAAGATTCTGTGTGGATAACAGCATATTATACTGTCATGTTAAATTCAACAACTCTGGATTATGTGATTACCACAGATCTAACAGTCGAAGACATTAATATCTATCTTAGATCTATCACAATTAGTCCTAACTCAAGAATATATCTAATATCTTCTTTAACATCAGAAATGGTGGCATGTTCAAGCGAAAACGAGATCCTCTATATATTTAATCGTGATTATCCTCACAAGCTTGAACGGAAAACTCTGAGTGAAAGCAATATTACAGATGTCGCTTTGGTTGGTAAACAACTCTTCAATAAGTATGGCTCCAATCTCAAGGGTGTGAAAAACACAGAGGTCAACAAGTATACTGTACGTGACAATACATATCTAGTATTGATGAACGAAGTGGAGGATACCCACAATTTGAATTGGAAGATAGTAATCATGATGTCAGTGGATGATTTCATGGATCCTGTAACAAAATTTAGAAATATTACTCTCATAGTGGATGGTATTGTCCTTGTGTTATCATTATTTGTAGCTGTATTAGTAAGCATTACTATAACAACTCCTCTCCATAGGCTTGGCTATGACATGCAAGAGATTGCTCAATTAAACGAAACAGAGCCAAGGAAAAAGCAACCAATCGTTTTTCATGAAGTTAAAAAGTTGCAGCACCATTTTGAGAAAATGGCTCATGCTGTTCAAGCATTTATGAAATATGTGCCAAAAGAAATTGTGAAAGGATTTGTCGTTGAAGAGAATCAGGCATATTTCGAGCTTGGAGTCTCTCAGAAACACATTGGTATCCTATTTTCTGATATTAAGAATTTCACAACTATATGTGAAAGCTCTGACCCACGATCCTTAATTTCCATGCTTGGAAAATATTTCGAAATCACATCAGGCGTGGTATATTCAAATATGGGCGGTAAGTTGATGTTTGTCTCAATAGTGACAACATATATTCATGTCTATCACAGTATTGGATAAATACATTGGAGATTCTCTTATGGCATTGTTTGGTGCTCCAAACACTTTCGAAAATTATGTTTTTCATTGCTGTAATGCTGCGTATGAAATGCAAGGAGCGTTAACACCCTTCAATGATCAGTTGGAGAAGGAAGGAAAGCCAACCTTGTATACTCGTGTTGGTTGCTCATGTGGAAATGTATTGATTGGAAACATTGGTAGCTCATACAGATACTCCTACACATGTTTAGGTGACCATGTAAATCTTGCTTCGAGATTAGAAGGTCTGAACAAGCAATATGGTACCAACATTATGGTCTCTGAGGCATGCTATGAAATTGTAAAAACAAATTTCTTATTTAGAATTCTGGACGTTGTGGCCGTTAAGGGAAAAACAAAAGGAGTTAAGGTGTTTGAAATTGTCGCCAGAACATGTTTTCCAGGGTCGTCTCGAAAAGAATCTCTTGATCCCAAAAAAGTTGAATACTGTGAAATGTATAATACAATCATTGAAGAATACTATCTTAAGAAACAATTCGCTGTTGCAGAGCGAGAACTCTCTCGATTCCTGGAGAAATTCCCTGAGGATTATGCTGCAATGATCATGCTTGAGAGATGTCAGTCATATTTAAAGTATCCTCCTCCAGAATCGTGGAATGGAGTACATGTGGCCACCGAAAAGTGAACACTCATGAAATACCTGTTATGTATAATATAGAATACCACTGAATGCGTCATGAATGTGAATTCAAACTTCATTTGAATCACACAACAACAGATAAAAAATGGAATCTCGAAAATTTTGGTTTTTCTGTGATGATGATCTGTTATCTCAATGGATCATTGCTCCTTTCCAAGTTCAGATCAGTCCTACAGAAATCATCACATTCAATTGTTCAGAGCAGTACATGATGTATCGCAAAGCAAAACTCTTTGGAGATGATGAGACAGCAAAACAAATATTGCAAACCACAGATCCTGTCCAACAAAAAGAATTGGGAAGGAAAGCCAAAGGATTCAACGCTGAATTGTGGGATAGCAACAAGGAAAAAATCGTCTACGAAGGAAATTATTATAAATTTTCGCAAAATCATGAGTTAAGAGAGAAATTATTCCGATTAGGAAATGTGGAATTTGTAAGTCATTTGCCTTCACATGTGTCATTCTGAATTTGTGTGAATTTTGACAATTTGTTCAATGATCATGATGAATATATTGGCAATGAAAAAGGTGGAAACCAATCCTGATGATTCAATATGGGGAATTGGACTTTCAGATAATGATGAACGCATACATGACAAATCTCAATGGAAGGGGTTGAATTTACTTGGGAAAATATTGACACAGGTCCGAGATGATTTATTACTACTGATTGAAAGACAACGATAGTTTTTTCAACACTTTTGAGTTCATTATAACGAGTTGTGTGATGTTGTTACATCCTCCAATAAATAATATTTGATATTTTTAACGGTTGCCGCCTTTCAAATGTTTAAAAAGAAAAAATGCCAGCAAATAGAAGAACTCCAGGACTTGCCTCATCATCATCGTCCACCTCGGTTCCGGTTGGTCGAATATTGAACCCAGAAATCATTCGTTGCCTCGAAAATGAATTGAAAAGATATTCGAACAAGCCTAAACAACAATATTCACTGAGGAAAGCCATTTCATCTCTGGAACAATATCCGAAAAAGTTGTACAGTGGAGAAGAAGCTAAAACACTGAAAGGAATTGGTCCCAAAACTGGTGAGTGTTCATTCATCTTTGAATATCTCGTCGTCATGACCACAACAATTTAAATCCATCCTACAATTTATTTCTATTTTTGGATATAATCTTTCAATTTATATTCAATGGTGGTGATTATTATTGATCTTACATAGCTCTGACAATTGATAAATATTTAAAAGATAATAATATTAATTTAGGGACACCTCCAACAACACAAGATACAACCAATGAAAACAACTTAACAGAGACAAGCAATTACTCTACAACGATCACATCAAAAAAGAAATCCACACGAAATTATATTCCCAAGTTTAAAACAGGTGCATGGGCCATCATGATTTCAATTTATAGAAATTCAAAAGAAAAAAATTGTGAAACTGCTTCGAAAAAGATTATCATTTCAATTTGTGAAACACTCATAGAAACACCAATGGAAATACCTACCAATAATTCTCATAAAACAGCATGGAGCTCAATCAACACTCTCAAGCAAAAGGATTTAGTGATATGTCCAAAAAAAGGACAATATGCATTGACAAAAAAAGGAAGAAAACTCGCAAGAAGACTTCATAGAGCAGAAAAAGAATTGGAAGGTCGAGAATTTTCATGGCAAGAAACTGACGAAGAATTAAGCAGTTCTTCATCAGAAGAAGAGGATAACGACAGCGAGGAAGAAGAGGAAACAATGGTTCCATCAACAACAAGTTCGTCGTCACAAGTTGCATCTCAAGAATCATCGAAAACAAAAAAGAAAAAAGCACCCTCTAAGAGATCTAAAACGTCACAGTTATCTGAATTAAGAAATTCTTCTTCACAACTCGAGTTTTCCTCTCAAGAATTTGATGCTGATCTTGATTTGGATCTATTTTCACAATCGTCACAACCGTCATCATCAAGTAATCATAATCATTATAGAAATTACAATGAAATGAGTAGAGCTACAACATCCTACAGTAGTAGTCAAGAGTTGTTCTCTGATAGTCAACAACACACTTCTCGTTCATTCTCTGCTACTTCTTCAGAATGCCCTATTTTCTGTATTGATTCAGATGATTCAGATGAGGATGCTTCAGATAATGATGAAGTTGAAATTTTCTACGATTATGATCATTGCCCTTTGAAATTGACCTTTCTCGATGATCGTAATAAGGAAGTATCCAAGATTGAAAAATGTAAATTTGGTGTCAGCACAAGTGGATGTCCTGTCTTGATGATTCAATGTAAATATCCAAGAGAGATTGATCAACAGTGCAAAAAACTATTGAGTGTCATATTTGATTATGAACCTCAAATTAAGGAATGTGATGGATGCATCATTGCTCAAGGACAAGTGCACGAACGAAGATTGGAACATGTTAAAGAGATTGGAAGAGATTTATTGAAAGCTCTTATCGTTGATGAGAAATTATTACCTACTAGTAGTACTTCCACTACTACTAACACGTCAACAACTAAGAGAATCAATGAAAAGAAGAAATCAAATGAGAATTCCTCTCAAATTGATTTAGAACGGACCACTTGTGAAAAAGACAAAACAACCACACCATCAAATACTCAGCAATTATGGTCTGAACCTTGTAATCCTGTGAGTATGAGTTGCCAAACTCTTGTTTTGTCCAATCTTGACTTGGAAACAGTACCTCCATTCAACCCAGAATCGTCGTCTTTGTCCAATGCAGTGACATCAGATTCACATGCACGTCGACCACAAAAGAATCAAGCAAAAAAGAGAAAAGAAATTCTATTCGATGATGATGATGAAAATGCTGTTGAACCTCATGGTAATAAGGAAAGAGAGAACACTCGACGTTCGAGTGGTGATAGTGGAACAACAATCATGCCACCACCTTCGTATATTCCTCCAAGAAATTTCAATTGTCATCATGCATCCTCTGCTGTCACGATCGCGTCAAGACAACCATCTGAGGCTTTAGAGCTGTCCAATGACCATCCTATTAACTTTGCTGATTACATGAATGGTGATCATCAACAATTAACAACCAATCATTCACAGAGTGCCAACAACAATCATGGTGAAAGAAGAGAACATTACAAAATCAAACTCATTGTTGACCAAAGAGAACGAACAGGAAGAGGTTCTGATCGAAAACAATTTTGTGAAAAACTCTGCAGAGCTGGAATTGATGCCGAAGTTTCACAACTTGGGTTGGGAGATATGATTTGGATTGCACAACAAGTTAGATCGCCCAATAATAATAATAATAATAGTAATGAAACGACGACAATGGACATGTCAAATGCACACGTTTTAGATATTATTGTGGAAAGAAAGGACATTAATGATTTAGCAGCGAGTATTAAGGACGGGAGATACAGAGAACAGAAGTTTCGATTGAATCAAAGTGGATGTTCCAATGTTTTTTATCTGATAGAACGAGAATTTAAAGATCAAGATCAACTATCATGTACAAGTTTGGAAACTGTTGTGTGTAAAATGATCGCAGAAGGTATTGGTGTGAAACACACGCCATCGTTGGAGACTTCGATTACCTTTTTGCAACATCTTAACACAGTATTGTGTGAATTAATTAATGAGAATGGAGTTGAACCTTACAAACTCATGGTTGTAGATCCTCTGGATGGTCAACGACGTTTTAACCCTACAGTTGCGCAGTACAACCAAATGTTCAGTAAGAAGAATTTTGAAGTCACCAAAAAGGAGATCTTTGCACGACAACTCCAAGCTGTCGATCGATGTTCCGCTCAAGTGGCAGAGAGTATCACCAACATTTTCCCAACACATAGATCATTGAGTGCTGCTTTTGCGAAACATGGAGAGTCTGCCTTGGAAAATGTACCATTGATTTCAGCCATTGATCATATTTCTACAAAACGAGTGGGGAAGTCGCTCTCCAAACGTTTGTATCAGGAATTTACACAACAGTAACATCATTGCAAGCTGTGATACATACCATGTTGGATGAGTTTATATTATATTTAAGGTAAATTGAAACAACGCAAAAGTTTTAACAATTATTATTGTACTTTTGTTTTTTTGGTTGAACTTTCAGATGCGCTTGCTGATGAAGAACCTTCTCCCTTTCTCTTCTTGTCGTTGGAAGCTGGAGAAATGGTAATTTTCAAAGCATCCTCTTTGGAGGATTTACTTTTCTTTTTCGAAGACTCCTTGTCTTTGGATTTTTCTTTCTTTTTAGACGAGGAAGAAGATTCATCAGGAAGAATGATGGCACCTCCAGTATTGGAGTCCAACTTCTTCAAGACGGCAGCTCTCTTTTCCTTCTTTTGCATCTCTTCTTCTTTCTTTTGTTCTCTCTTTAGTCGCTTTTGTTTTGTTTGTTGCTTTCTGGTTGTTGTCACCGAGGCATTCTTGATAGCAGTTGTTCGTTTTTTCTTTTCTTGGTTTAACTTTTCGCTAGCTGTTTGTTTGTCAGAACGGAACTTCTTTTTGAATTCTCTTGAAAGAGCTTGCAATCTACCTCTTTCTTTTGGACCGACCAACAAAACTTCGTCTTCAGTGGCACCTAAAAAGTGTTTTTGTCTTCTCTTTCCTTTTACAACTGATTCATAATAGCTCACCTGTGTTGGATTTTTGATGTATTCAACTTTTTCAGTGGTAGTTCCATCTTCATTGGTGATGTATGTCGTCTTTTTAACATATCGCTTTCCAACGTCTACGACACTTGGTTGTTTGCTTTTTCTTCCTCGTTTTTTCTTTCCTGTTTCTGCACTTTCCTCAATTTCTTTTAACATTTGCTGTTTGGAAGTAGCGACCATCTTTTCAAGCTCGAGTTCCTTGTCTCCCTTCAAACGACCAAGCTTTTTCTCGACCAGTTGATCAATAACTTCATCAGCAGTTTCATAAAAGTTTAGGCCATGTTCCAGTTTCATGGCTTCTCTAAAGAGAACATCTTGAAGTACTTCTTTAAAGATGTTAATACGAGCAATATCTTTAGCATTCTTTCTGCTGTCAATGGCATTACTATCCATGGCACCGTTGGTGTTGTTTTCATCAAAGAGAGAGTCACGATTATATTCTACACCTGGTTGATAACCTTGTTGCTTTAAAATCTTTCTCGCATTCATCTTTCGATCGGCACGGGTCATGTTTCTTAGTTGTTCCTCTGTGTACTTATTATTCAAGAGGATTCTCTTAGCTTCTGTGTCTGTCATGGAAGGCAAAATTTCTTCAATTTCACTCTGAATTCTCTTTTCAGTTTCATCAACAAGTTGTTTCAACTTTTCTGGATTTGTAATGTTTTGATGAACAATGCTAAGTAGCTGTAATTTTACGCCTTCTTTACCACCCTTAAAACAGAGATGGAAGTTATTAGTTTTGTCCCAAGGTAATTCAATTTTTTCACGTTCAATAAATCGAATGGTGTCACGATACTTCTCCTCGACCTTTGCAAAAGATAACTCGAATGCTACCATGGACGCCTCATCATCTATTCCTTTGTCGTTCAGTCTTAGATCTCCAGATAACATGGACTCATTAATACAGACCATTTCAGGAGAAACTAGATTACGAAGTTCTTCCTCGGAAGGAATTGGCTTTGCTGGATCAGCTGTCCATACACCACTTCCTCTGTCATACGTAGCAAGTGCCTTGAGCCTTTCTCGAATTGTTTGATGAGGAAAATCTGGGAAGGCCTCCTTGATATCATCAATTCTAATCTTGAGTTGCTTTTTACCTTTTTTCATTTGGTCAAGGAATGAACGGAAAATGAAAAGAGTCAAACGATTATTGGTATAACTTTCAGAGGCACGAGTTCTTGGAGGAGTGACTTCCACTTGAGGCTGTGTATGACCGACTGTATAAGTTCTTGGAATTTCACGAATGTAGAACTTGGTCTTGCCATCCTTTGACTTTCTAGTGCACAGAAGAAAATCAGTTGAAGGGACTTGGTTTTTGTAGATTTGAGCACGAAACATGTTGTTTTCAGTGGTCGTCACAAATTCACCATCTACCAGAGTAGTAATGAGAGGTACGCTATCTTCTGATTCTACAATGATAGGAATACCATCTTCACATTCAGGTACTTTTTCGAACGCAGAGTTTGGTTTCTTGTAATAATTCATAATCATGGTGCCCATTCCCACATTGTTCAAAAGTGGTGGTCTTTCTTCCACATATTCCATAAGAATTACACGGTGGTCATTAGCGGACAAGTCTTTTTTCTTCTCCAAATCCTTCTTTTTCTTTGACTTTTTCTTTTCTTTCTTTGGCTTTCTGAAAAGAACAGGCATGACTTCATTGGCCTTGAATTTCGTTTTTCGATGGTGAAGT
Source organism: Naegleria fowleri (assembly GCF_008403515.1). NCBI lineage: Eukaryota > Heterolobosea > Eutetramitea > Acrasida > Naegleriidae > Naegleria > Naegleria fowleri. The sequence goes on from NW_025407954.1 coordinate 278,141, forward strand.
CTACGTAATTCAGCGTCAGGAATGTGAGTTCTGTACAGTTCTGGATCAAGTCTAAGTGCAGGAAGTGAGTGCTTGACAGTATACTTTTTTGCACCTGTCTTTTGTCCTTGATCCTTAATTTTTTGACCTTCATATTTGGAGTCATTCGAAATGTTATAAATGTTTTGTTCGATGGAATAAAAGGCTTCTTCCTTTTCAGCTTGATCAGGATAATTAGCTTCAACAAAGAACATTGACTTGTCATTCATGTCAAGAAGCAACTTTTGTGGAGGTTTTGGACCAATGTCGTCCCAATAAACGTCATCCAGCCATTCTCCATTCAATAAGTTTTCATTAAGGAATTTGAATTGTGGTCCCTCTTCGTCATCATTTGTAAAGTCTGTCATGAAATGTCTAGCCACAGATTTTGGGTATCTACTACTTCCTTCTTCTTCGGTCTTGTCCTTTTTCTTCCGACGAGTATATTTTCGTTTTGTTCTCTTTTCATCTGCAAAATTCAAAGGCTCAGACTCACCTGCATACCCATTGTCAAATGTGTTTGCATCTTGTTGAGCCAAGTCTTTTCCAGAAGGAGTTTGAGCTTGGTTGTTTGTCGTTGTTGCAGAAATTGAAGGCTTTGACGAGGTAGCAGGTGTTGTTGATTTCTGAGTCTTTTGTTTTTCTTCTTTTTCTGATTCATATTCTCCCCATTCTCCTTTGCTTGGAGTGTTTAATTTTGGAATACCACTAAGATCAGGGATTTGGTTGATCTTGTTGTCGTTATGATGAGATTGAAGCATGTCCATTTGATTCAAGCCAAGAATGGATGATCCAAAAGTAGAAGGAATTTGTAATTTCTCTACGCTATGCTGATGGGTTTGCAAAGATTGCTTTGCTTTCAGTTGTTGTTCTAATTCTTCTCCTTTTTTTGTAACATCCCAAACAATG